>NW_010173925.1:0-85000 GCF_000695765.1 Mesitornis unicolor
CCGTGGCCTCTTGCTGCTTTTCTCTTTCTTCTCGTTGCTGTGCTGCTTATTCTTTGTGGAAAGGTCCAGGGCGGTGGGTGTGAAGCCCGCTCTCCAAAGCCTTCGGCTCGCTCTTTCTCTTTTCTTTCTTTTTTGTATTTTTTTTTATTTGGTCAGAAATAAGGAACATGTGCCCTATTCTTTCAAGGTATGTGAACAAAATGTCTTCTTTTAACTTGGAGACTTTCGGTTTTTAACTTAAAAAAAAAAAGAAAATCTTTTTCATCCACTTTGCTTGTTCCAACCCTCTGCAACCACCCAGGCCCTGGGACAGCTGTGAGCCAGCACACTTGGAAGAGGTAAATGCCAGGGAGGATACAAAACTCATAACTCCTCATGATTTGTCACAGTGTTTGTAATGAATCACTTCTTGGTACTACAGATTAGCGCTGAACAGAGGTGTTTTCATTATAACATCAAAACTGACTTCATGGTTGCCTCAGCCTGTGACTGTTGTAATGATGGTGAAACTCTTCCCACCCTGTTCCAAACAGCAACGTGTTTTTATAGAAAGGAGGAATATGCCCTTGAAAGTTGTTTGTTACCTTCCCTCCTCCCTACAGAAAGGTTATAATTTAACTCCAAACTTTTAAATCTTATTCTCCAAATAAAGTTTTTCTCTAAATAAAAGTGATGTGTTCAGGAGCTTGGTTAATCTGCTTGTTTAATATTGCTTGGTTTTGTATTGTTTTTCTAAGAGCAAGTAAACAAACAAGTGGGAGATACACTTCCCAGTTGCTTTTAGCTCTCTCCACTATTTCAAATGCAGGTATCAAATTATATATGAATGTATCTTTTTAATAGTCGCTTTCCAATAATTTTTTGAAGCTTTTTCATTTGCAGTGGTTGTTTTCACATGGGTAGGCTCCTGGATGTTCTTGCATTGAGTTGTAAAACTGCTGCCTATATGTTCAACTTCTTAAAAGACTGTTTCTCAGCTGTTAGCAGTGAAACTGTTTTGTTTATTTTTTTTTTAAGTAATCCCTTCATTCACCCCGTGTGTGTGTTTAACAAGAGTGTTTCTTTGGAATCGCAAGTAGTAGTGTACGTTATGTAACTCCTCCTCTGCAAAAGGTGTCTGATACCTTGCTGACGTAACACATGGAGTTCCCAGCTCGTTACAGGGAGTGTTATTCCTTTTCTGTACCTGAGTATCTTACACCTGTATCTATTAGAATGTTTTAAAAAAATTTTCTATAATGATCCTGTATTTTGTTGTGCTTGGAGGTACTTTTCTGGGTGTAAGGATTGATGTCTCAATTTTTTAGGGCTGAGGTTTCATAAAGGAGTTCTTCCATTAACAATACACTATGTGAAAGGAAACTGGACCCTAATTCCACCCTCATACTTTTGGAGACCGACTTATAAAACCCCACATTATTAGCTGAAACAGGTTTACCTTTAGGAATCCCAGATGATGATTAAGTTAGTGGCTGGTGAATATCAGTTTATGGGTTTTGGTTTGTTGTTTTTTTTTTTTTAATAGTTTTCAGTCTTTCAATCTCAATCTGTATCCACTTTCTAAGTTTTTAGTGTCAATGGTATTTTGCAGTTCTGTGGTATTTTTCTGACTGGGTTTTGAAACCAGTTCCTAAAGGTATAAGAACAACTGCAGTGTTTGGTACCATGAGGACAAGTAAGTATTGTTGCAAACTTGCAGATGGGTGGTGGAGTCACAGAAGCCAGTTGTAGATCAAGGATGAGGATGACATAATGTTTCTGAACCTAGGACTCAGGAAATACTTTATCATATAACAATGCTTATTTGAAAGAAAAACCCAAACTTTTTAACTCTTATTTTTCAGCAGACAAGTTTGCATTTCTGTTTCATCCCCTTTTTAAAATATTAAAAAAAAAATTAAAATCTTAAGTATCTACCTGATTCTGAAACACTGAACTGTCAATTGTCATGCTCTTGAAGCTTCAGATTAGTAAAGGACAGTGTCAATCATTATTAGGCCTTGGATCTTTAGACTGTGACAAAACAGTAAAGGTTTTAGGTTGTTTAAAATACTTGATGGAATTTTCAACTCATTCACTAAGAATTGGGAAAATGGAAGATAAAAAGGGAAAATGGAAAATTAAACACTATGTGTAAAGTAATTCTGCATGATTTTCCATTCTATATTTTCTGTACCTTTTAATTAATATATTTCTCAGAGTTCTGCTGCCATCTTCTATATTTGTGTGAGGTATCTTGTTGAAGAATGTTGTGCACCCTGGAAATTTTGAAAGCAATTCTTTGTAGTTTTGTTTAGCTAATCTTTGCTGAATTAAATTGGGAGGGAAACTTCCATCACTGTTTCACGCTTGCCTTTTCCAAGTTACTTTTAAGAGGGATAGAGCAGTGGTCTTTGAACTCTTAAAGCTTGAAAGGGTTTTCTCTCCCTATTAAAAAAACCTAAGTGAAGTCATAATTATACTGGTGTTTGATGCTTTTGTGAAGCTTTCATGGACTTACTTTGTATCTTTCAAAGCCATTAGTAATTCTGCCATTGATTTTAACTGGAGCAGGATCTTCTATTGCATTTGGTTTTTCCTTTTAGCTGTGTTTGTTGTAACAGGTTACTTTTGCGTTTTGAGGTACTAAAGAGAAATACTTAAAAAAAATTGTATATATACATGTACATACAAACACTGAATGATTTTATAAAATATTTATAAAATATTTTATAAGTGTAAGTATCTACCAACATATTTTCTCTTCATGTCTCAAAACAATTTAAGCCTGTTCTGTGTGGTTTATAGTTATTTTCTTTCCCTTTCCTTTTTTTTTAATGAGGTTACTGTATGCTACTGAGGGAGTACAAAGTACGTATTCATGTATGTGGTCTGTATAAGCAACCTGCCTAACTTTTCCTTCTGAGGTCCTCACTTAGGAAAGATTATGCAGAAGCATAGTTTTAGACATGAGTAGTCTGATTGTTTTCCGTGGAAGCAGCTAAAGTAGTGGAGTGAAGCGCACAAATGAGTTTTAGCTGTTTTACTAAATGCAATTCAGAATTTCTCCACAAAGTGTCATTGGCATATAGCAAGAACTCCATAGGAAAAAAAAAACAACAACTTGTGTTTGTAGCATAAATTCTTTAAAAAGGTGAACTGGTGAAAGAGTGGTGCTGCAACATACCTCACATACTGGGGGGAAAAAAGGGCATATTAATTTCTACCAATTTTTTGTTTGTTGTGTTTAACTAAAAATGTTCTTCCATCTCCAGTGGGATACCCAGCTACTCACATGATACAAATATTTTCATGATCTATGCAGTTTGGGGTTTTGAAAGAGTTGTTCTCATGATGTATTGGTCCACTTCTTATTATAAAGAAAATATTTTTTAGTTATTCTTTTTAATTGCAAACTGTAGTTGTACTGAAATTAGTTAAATGAGCATAGTTAAACTGTTCAGGAATGAAAAGCAGTCTTAGAGACCTGGCAGAAGTGTCAGATGTCAACATCTTTATAGACTAGCACCTTTACTTTTGTTCTTACAACTTCATTTACGATGGGGACTAAAATTAGCAAGAATATTTTTTTGTCATTGTAAGTTATGTCCACCCATAGGACCTCCTTTTTCATGCTCTGTGGTTGTCCTCACAGCAGTTCCTAAATGTTGAGTGGGCCTAAGGTTTGGAGTATTGTGGGAGTTATCAGCTCCTGGGTGGGCATACATTATAAGACTATCTGGCACATAGAGCTTTAGAAGGAAATTTTTAATGGAATTCACAGTTTTCATTGACCAAATAAATAGCTCAATATTTGGTCTGGGTGGGACACCGAGACCAAATGTACAGCTCTCTGTACTCTGTAGGTTAGAAATTAGGGTTTGGGAGAGACAGGATTTTTTCTTCATCTCTTCATACTGGGTATTTTCAGGTAAAAGTGGACTCTGCTAGGTTTTTAATAGTTAGGTGCCAAGATGCTCAGTGCTGCTTCACATGACTTTTTTTGTGGATGTCTGTTACTATATCCTTAGCTAAATTTTGAAATCATTACCAGGCTGGTTTTCAGTGTGAAAAAAAGGGACCTTAGGACACCATAGGATGTTCAAGCTCATACCTATGAGGCCTCTTAATTTACATTTCAATTAGAATTTCTTTTAATCCATGTTGCTTTTTGTCACATAGTATAAATTTGTGCATTATGCAGTCAGTAACAGCACTCGAACTGGTAGTTGGACCTCTTGGTTTGCAACACAATTGTTTTTGTTTACTGTAAATGGCTTTAGAGTCAAGAGATATGACAAAAGCATACTGCATGCTTAGGGTTCTTTAGTTTGGTTATTTTGGTTGTTGATGGCTCTTACCAAGACCATTGCTTATATTCACTTGTTCTTTGTGCTTTTCTGAAGAATCAGCAGTTTAATTTCTTTAGGTACATTTAGACTCGGCTGTAAACCCAAAGATCACGTTCATCAGAACAAAGTTAGTTTGATTTACTATTTACCTTTCTGGCCTTTAAACTGGAGGTGAGGTGGGTTCCAGAGTTACACATAAGAAATTGGTGTAAGAGTAGTGTCCATTTAGAAACATGATAACTTGTTTCCACTGATAACTGCTCAAGGAAAAGCCAGGTAATTTCTCTTATACAAGGACAGAGAGTTAATTAGAAATACTATCTGTCATTTATGGAGAAAAAAGAGGATACTATGATTTGTGTGCATTACAGCTCTGCTGTAACAACCTAAATAACTTACCGCTGGAGCACCAGTTCATGTTTAGAAAGAGGTCTGTGCTGTGCTTTTTATTCGTTTACCCTGAAAAGACTCTCCACATCATAGTAATCATGTCACCATTTCCATCAGCCCATTCATATAGGTATTTGGGTTAGTAGGTCACTGAAACAGATTGAGAGGTGGTAGCTCTAGGTTCCTTTTTCAAATGCCATGACAACTACTACTAATTATAGTATTGAAATTATTAATTGTATGTACTCCCAGAGGCTAGGAATGTGCTTTAATTGAAAAGTAATGGGAAAGTTATTTGGCACATTGAAAATAAAATGTGGCTAATACTTCTTGCTAAGCAAAGATAATTTATAGTAAACACACTTACTGAGTTCATATTTTTGTGTGGAAGGAGAGAATGAGGATTTGAGCAAGTTGCTGTGTGTCTTAGGGTGTCCTGAGAATCCCCCATCCTAAGAATATTGCACTGATGCTGGAATGTCTGAAAGGGTGGAATTTCCACCTGTATTTGAGCAGTTCTCATGGTCCAGTTACTGCTGCAAACCCAGTTTTCATGCATTTCCCCATTAGAAGCAAGAGTTAATAGCTTGTTAAAGGTATATCTTTGATAGGATTTCCTATTTTTCTAGTTAATGGATAAGTTGGTGCATTTGTGGGGCAGCCATTACATGAGTCCTTTCTTTTAACTACTGTAAGAACCAGCATCAAAAGCCTGGGGAAGTACCTAACATTTTACTCGTCCCTCATTATTAGGATGAAAGGAAATGACATGCTTACTGGCTGGATTGATACCTACTAATTAAGCCCATTTTTTAGACTTGACTAGATAATGTGCAATTGTAAAAGCAAACTGCTCCAAGAGGAAGCCAAAGCTGTAATGTATGCATTACATGTTTGGTTTATCAAAGGAGGCATCTGCTGGTCCTCTATGTCTAACTGGTTGAGCAGGTCTTTGTTCTGCAGGAGTAGTTATGATTTCAAAAGATAATTCGTTAAAGCTGAAGTCCTTAAGAGATGTTTTGAAACTCTCACAGAATACGTTAGCCCTTGAGTTATTTTATACAGGTTTCATATTTTACCTATTGCAGGAAACAATTTTAAAGACAAGAACTCTCAAACTGAGTCACCTCTATTATTTTTTTTTAAAGGTCAGGTTGTTTGTGTGAGCAAATATCAAAGGTGCCATCATATCAGCTCAGACAGAAGACCCAGCTGGCCTAATGTCTCATCTGCAGTGGTGGCTGGTCCTTAGTAAAGAGACAAAAGAAACAGGATTTGAATGGATTTGCCTCATCCTAATTTCTGGAAGTTAGCACTTTAACAGCTTGATGATCGGGTTTGTTATAAGACTTTTGGATATAAACTCTGTCAGCTTGAATTAGTCGTGTGTTCTTCAACTCACTGAGTTCTTCAGAGACATCTGAGTAGTTTTGTGATATGTGAGTTTGCTCTGTAGAAGCTGTGTTCGCTTTTCCTCAGTATGTTGTATAAATTCATGTATATACTAATTCTATTGTATGTACTTTATTGGAATTTCTGCTATTTCTTATGATCCAGAAGTCAAATTTGTCTGAACTGTAGAAATCTTAATCCTTTGTGGTTTATACCCCAATAAAATTCACTCAAAAGCTAATGTCAGCACTGTGGGAATGTGAGGTTGATTTAACCTTTGAGTAAAGCTGATTTAAAGAGCAGTCTGTGGGAAAAAAGAATCACATTTAAGATCCTTTAACATTTTGGGAACTATCATCTGGTCCTGGTGGCTTGTTCTATATGTCTCTGCTGAAACTTTAGGGTGAGAGAGTTCCCTAAAGAGCAGCTTTGTTATAGGATGGGCCTTAAGTTCCTCTGTAGTGAATGTGAGTGCACAGAATTAATTTAGCTTTTATGATATGCCCTTGCCTTCTCTGAATACTTCTTTAGTATCTTATTCCTTTGATATCCCTGATGTGCTGGCAGGCTTCCTTGTCCTGATGCTATTAAACACTTATATAATGTTTATGTCCTTAGAGAGAGGATTTTTTTTTTCTGTAGTCCTCATTGGCCTGGCTTATGGTATGACCTGTACTTTGCTGTGATTTGAGTGTTCTTCTGTATCCCTAACTTGGATACCATGTCCAGGTGTTGAAGAATATATGCATTCATTGTTGTCTTATTCTTAAAAAAAAAAAAAAAAGTTAGTGGAATGTTGGGTAAAATATTTTTTGTATGGATTAGTATTCTTTCTTTGTATGCTTATCTAGATAGTGTTTTTAATTTATTTTTTAGTTATTTTTAAGGTTCCACTGCTTTTGAGGCAGTGAGGAGAAAGAAGATGACTGCAAATATCCACTAAGCAAGTGTTTGTCTAAGCCCTACCATTCTATTCTGTTTTCCATCAGTTTTTCTTATGTGATAATGTATAAGATACTGTGAGAGCAAAATGACTGATTCAGGAAATCATGAGGTTTTTACCTTCACTGAGATATTTTAATAAAAGTATTAAACAGAAACTTTGGGATAATCCTAAATAAAGCTTTTTGTAGTTGCTTGGTAAAGACTGTCTTTAGTCCTCAGGAAAGACAAATGGGTTTAGTAGTCCAGAGTACTAATTAATGGGTACTGACTTTTGGTTTGTGTTTTAATTCAGTTTGAGTGCTGCTCTTTGTATTCGGTGCATGGGGCTTAAGCACTAGCGTGTTAGCATGGGTCTTGGGAGACTTGAGTTTGTGTTTCAGCTCAGCTCATGGGCTTCCTAGAGGTAGAGATTTGTCTTTATGGTATTCTGGAAACAGAATTTGCTCCAGATTCTTGTGAGTGTTCAAAGTCTGCTGGAAACCATTAGAAAGTGGTCAGTGTGGTGCCACGTTAGCTGTTTCTGTGAAGAAGTGGTTAGAGGTTCATGCTACCAGTTTAGACTTTGGACCCTGCTTGCTTTGTTCGGAAGGCTTGCAGTCATCTCGGAGCATGGGCAAAGTTCACTCTTGTCTGCTTGATAACTAATAGGTAGAAATGGCTTCTGTGATCTTCAGAAATATGATTTTTTCCATTCCTTCTGTAGAAAGGGGATAATGGTTCCTTACTTCAGAATTTTGCTTAAGGTGGTGCTCAAATAGTGCAATGATGAATCTTGGTAAATAGTTGGGGGTGGGAGTTGAAACACATTGGGCAAAACTTTAGCCTAGCATATTTACCTAAACCCTTTCCCAATTTCTGATACTAGTAAGTGTATTAGCTTGTTTTTGTTGAGCGAACAGCTGGTGAATCTGCTTAGTTTTTACCAGATGGTCTTCTGAGTTATGTAAAAACAGAAAAGCATTCTTATCTCTTCATTTAGATGCTTGCAGTAGGTGACCTTTCAGTTTGTGTCTCAGCCGATATGCCTGGATGTTTTTTAAGTGTTTGTCTGAAACAGAAAGAAGTAAAAGTTAATTTAATAACTAAGGATGACTCATAATAAGAACAGTCTCGTTGCATCAGTAGGGTTGCTGCAAGGTTAGAATGATAGGGGATGCCACACAGGGGCATGTATGTAGCTGGCTGCATACAGACTGCAGGCTGCAGTCTGTGGAGGTGGTGCTGAGACTTGGATGGGAAGAGCAGAGGTACCAAAAAAAAATTCCCAGTTATGAGTGTCCGAATACGCTGAATCTCTTGATAGCCCAGAAGGGAGTTACACACAATTCCTAAATCTGATAGTGTGGTACTAAAGCCTTTACTTGCTTGACTGACATGTTGGGTTAACATTACTTGTTTCTGGGGAACAAGAGTTATGCTTCGTTTCAGTTGCTTTGAAGTGATTACCATCACAACAGTGTATGTGTGAGTTTTTCTTAAATTTTCTAACTTACTTATATGTCTTATGTGAACTTGTGTCCCAAAGCTTTCTGGGTTTGAGTAGACTGCTAGCAGATACAATTTGGAGCTGCCCTTGGCTTTATAAGCTTTTAATCTCAATCTTTGGTTATTGAGCCATTGACTACATTGACTGAGTTGTTTAAAAATCTTGATTTTTGTTAGGAATGCTTAGAAAGGAAATTATGGATTCTTCTTGCAGAAGTAGTAACCACATAGTGGAGTGCACTAGTATGCCAGGAGACTGAGGGAAGCCATTCTTCACCTCTACTTGGTACTGGTGAGACCACTACTACCAGGAGTACAGTGTCTAGTATAAGTCCCTCTGTTGACAAAGTGGAGGAAGTCCAACAGAGGAGGCTGGAGCACCTTTTGGGAAAGGTGAGGTTAAGGGTCCTAGGTTTGTGTAGCCTGGAAGAGAAGGCTAAGAGGGGATCTAGTTGTGTTGCAACTATACCATGGGTGATAGCAGACAAAACAGCATCAAATTTCTCTTGGAGCTGCAGTGTCTGAGGATGAGAGGCAGTAGCTACAGGTTACAGCAGGGGAAATAGATTTTTTTTCCTTATATTTAATTATTTCCCAATAGAGGTGGTGAAGCACTGGAACAAGCTGACCAGAGAAGCTATATAAAACCTGACAGGAGGATGAAGTGTGTCTGTAAACTGATCTGTTTGGTTGTAATTGAAAAGGTGAATGTAACAGAGTAATGTTTGGTTATATTGAAGGGGAAGTATTCAAGGAGGTAAGTAATATCCTTTGCTGTGTCTTATATGCTATTAAGAACAGCTCTGAATCTTTTTTAAATTGGTGACCTGGAGAATTCAGCCATCCTTCTGAGCAGCTTAGTGACCTGAACTTGAAAAAAGTTGTCCATGCTCCGGTCTCTCTTATCTTTTGAAGAGTAAGTTACTGAAGGGATAGTGAATTGATTTTAACAATACTTGTTCTTTGCCAGTGTTTTTGATTTATCTTTAAAACCCCATATATCTTTATGGCATAGCGTTAGCTCTAGTTGCATCGCTGTATCTAGTGATAAAAATTTATTGAGCACTTTCAGAAGTAAGTGTTTCCTAGGGTGCTGTCTGTGCAGTTGCAGTGGATGGAGATGTATGCCTGCTGCTGGATTCCTGGGGTTTTGCAGGAGATCCCAGAGGGTGAAAGTTTTTCTTCCTAGGTGATCTCACCCATTGAGTCTTGTGGTGCCTTAATGCAGTTGTTTCTTTGGGCATTGTAATTTTGTATAACTATTAAAAAGATGGACCAAGCTACAGTTGCAACAAAATGCTGATGACAGAAAGCTCTCTTCTCCTCTTTCATCCAGCACAGGAGAGTCTGTATCAGCTGTTTCAGTGTCTGAGGACAAGCCATCAGGTTGAATTGCAATAGCTTAGTCTTATTCTGAGATGGATGTGATCTTAGTAAGAGGGCAAAAAGTCTGTAGTTGACAACTGGTGTGACTGTACCCTGGAGATCAGTTGTTTGAATTTGTTGCTGTTCGTAATTGTTCAACAAAAACATTGAGAGAGACAAACTTCTAAGTCCTCCATACCCAGCTACTGGCTGTTGGGCTGAATGTGGTCTTCTGGATACTTTGCACTGCTGTGTTTTGCCTTGGTGAGAAGGGGAATAGTGCCACAAGTGAGAAGTTCTGCTTTGCTGCCAAATACCATTTGCTCCCAGCTTCTGTGCAACAACTGCCACCCGCTGTCTGTGGGGGCAGCAGTCGCCTGGCTCTGTATTTGAGTCAGCGACAGCTGTCTGTTGCTCTCCCAGCTTTTGCAGGAGTAACAGCCCGGCTCTCTGTGCTGGGAGCAGCAGTTGTCCCTTCCAGCTTTGCTGTCTAACAACTGCCTGGATCTCTACAGCAGGTGCTGGAGAGCATTTTCAAGGCAGCTGCTACCAGATGGGGAGGTCAGCTGCTTTCCTGCAATGTGGAGGTAGGCTGGAGCCTGCACGGTTGAGGCGGGGGGTCACAGAGGGTCCCAAAACCCAGATCCAGCTGTTACGGCTGCTGGGGTCAGACCACCCTGCAGAGCAAGTCTGTCATCCTGCATTACAGCTTTCTGGAAGCACCTCCTAGGTTTGTCTTGCCTGCCTTGAAGTCTGTCTGCCCTGCAACATTTCTCCTACTGAACTGTTTCCTCGGTGGCTACTTTGCTGCTTTTATGGAACAGTGATTAAGGTTACTGTATCGGTTCAATAGGACCCCCTCATAGTTTGCTGTGAGTCTTTCCAGGGGTAAACTCTCCATCACTAAGGTGCTGGTTCATCTGCAAAGCTACCTGAAAAAAATTTGGAGAAGCTGTGAAATTTTATTACATGCAAATCTAAATCTGCCTGATGGAAATACTTACCTGGCCTGGAAAAACAGGATGCTAAGAAAGTTTTAATATTCAATAACTTTATTTTTCAGAATCTGATTTTATGCATCCAGTGCAAAGCGATAGTTTTTGCATCTTCATGTTCACCTTTCTCTTGTGTGGCCTGAAAAACCCCAAAGCAACAAAAAACCAAAACAAAACAGAAGAGACTGCACAGTCTCCAAAGCAGGGCAAAAATGCTATCCTAGGTTTAGAGGAAACACAGAGAGGAAGAGGCGAAGGAACTTGCTCTACCTTTGCCCTTAAAAAAATTCTTTGGTTTCTTTATGTTGGGTAAAGTTTACAAATCAGTGAGCCTTGAAGATTTTACCTTCACTGTGATGGTTTCTTTCTTTCAGTTTGATGACTTAGAGGATATGCAGGTTGTTGATTGAACCAAGAGTTAGTAGTATTCTGGTTGGAATTGTCTTCTAAAATATTTAGTGCCTTTTATTAAGTGTGTCTCTCATGAAAATAAAGCTGAATAAAATCTGTGAATAAAAAAAATTTCTCCTTAACCGCTATCACTTTACTTGCTTAGTAACAGCAATGTGTTTTTTGCATCTTTGGAGCTCATCTGCTTTCCTCTATTTTGAAGGCTTTTTTCCTGTTCTGTTTCTGTGCAGATTTGACATGATTTTTTTTTCCTATTTATTTTGTTTCTTTCTTTCTTGGGTAGAATGAAAGGCATAACAATGAGCAAAAAAATCTTTATGTATTGTAAAAAAGCAATCATTGTGACTTTTGCTCCATCTTCCTAGATAAGTAAGGTGTATAGTCTTGTAGAGCCCAGGTGTCACCTGGACTCATCGCAATTAAATTATTCCGAATTTTGTGATGATACAGCTAGGTCATATGGAAAGAAGTCCATCAAAAGAAGCCCTTATAAATATTACAGCCATAGGAAAAACTTAAATAAGCCTTTGCAGTTAGGGATGGGAGAGAAACCCAGGAGGAAGTGGCCCCTGTTGGTGGCATTGCTCAGAGAAGCTGCTGGTGTTTCCCTACAGCGAACAAGGGCAGAAGCAGCCCATGTTGTGCTGGGACTCATCTGTGGTTCCCAGAGTCCTTGATGTCACATCACACTTGCCAGCAAGGGACAACTGCCTGTTGTGTGTGCTTACCTTCTTAGGGAGCAGTCAAATGTGCAAACCAGATGATTTTCTTGAATTCATCTTGCACGATGGCAGTATGTGGTGTCTGAATCAATTATCCTCCTGAGTGTTGAAATATTGTTTTGAAAAACATTAGTTTGCTGCAGCTGTGATGTTAACTGGATGTTGAGGATCTTGGAATGTCTGTACATCGATAAGTAGCACTCATTCATTGCTGTCATTCAGGGATGTTTGTTTTCAGTTTTATTGACAACTAGCGAAAATAGTCTATCTGGAAAGTGAAATCTTAGTTTTGGAACTCCTCAAAATTAAATGTTAAAAGTGACTGTAAAAATGGTCCGAGGGTTTTCAACAAAACTGCTTTCTTTGGCTTTCAAGAATTCTGATATTGTTAAAATTTTTAGTTACTCTTTATACCTGTCTGTTCCTGTTACCCCAATGGCTCTGTGTTGCTAAGAGGGAAGGAGCAGGGTTCTAATTTAGATTGTAAATCATCAACAAGATGATTTAGGAAGGACACAGGCATGCAAGTGAATTAGTTGCTTAATTAATTTGCCTCTGCTGTGACAAGGTAACTCCTTTCACTGCGTGCTCTGGAAGAAGGGTAAGCTAATTGTGTTTAGTTTATCTCGGTATAAAAGTATGCCAGAGAGAGTTGAATTGATTTGTTAGTTAATATGGACTGAGTGTGTGCATATGGGCAGCTGCAAGTCAGTGATATAGAAGAGGGGACAACTAAAACTGGTATTTGAACCCTAAATGCTTGATAACGTCTCCTCAACTTTGTCTGCTGAGCCCAAGGTTGAAAACAGCACAGGGTTGGTCAGGGTCCTGTTGTAGGCTGGTACACAACTTAGTTCTTACAAAGGTCATGCAGAGTTTGCAGGGCTGGTAAGTTCCAAATAGTAACTTTTTATTTCTGTAATGATCAAATTTTGAAGTGTATTTCACTTTAGCTGTTAACAGAACCTCAGACTGTTGGTACTTCTGCAAAACTTTTTCTCAAAGCAAGACTCCTTTGCAGCAGAGCTGTCAGCTTAAGTTCCAGTGGCAGGTTTATGGTAGTAAGAACCCTCCTGTGACTTCAGAAATGATGAGCTCAAGCTTACCTGGCATAAGCGTATATAACCTTTGTATTTGCTAGAGAGTGTGTTAAAGTGTTGTCTCGTTTTTAACTTCAGAAGTAACTGCAAGAAGTAATGGGAAAGAAGGCAAAATGGTTCTTCTGAAGAGCAAAACTGTATCTTTTAAATTATTTTTTTTAGCGCTCCAGATGTGAGTGGGTGAAACTCAGTATTAACACAGCATGCTGTGAGTGATGGAAGAAATTCTGTCTTGTTCCAGAGGGAATCAATCTGGTCATGAGAGCGTTGTGGATCAATAGAAACTGCTGCTTCCCCTCTGCAGGCAAAAAAAAAAATCTTTAAAATGTCTTTTTGTGATCCCAGTGGTCCTCCAGACTGGTTCATTTTGTGTAGGCATGCTGCATGTAATGCTTCCTAAGTGTGGAATTCTCCAGTGTTGAATTTGGGAAGAGAGAGCTGGCCTTGAATTTCTCTGTGATTTCTATTCTTTATTACTTTGTTGTAAACTGGGAGAAAAGTCAGAGCATGGAAAGTGTTATGACCTGGTGGGTTTTTATGTCATGGGATTAAAAAAAGTGTCTGGTTTTGTGTCTAGCTCCCTCTTTCTCTTGCTAGATAGAGGAAAAACAGGACTATATATCTCTAGAATCAGGAAAACTGATCTATTTGCTGCCACGATCCAACCCTGTATTGTTACTGTTGAAAGGCTGGATTTTTTAAATGTAGTTTTATATGAACTTTGTATAAACTTTTTATGTAACTGTGTGGTAGAGCAGAGGGTACATGATAATGTTTCAGATATTGTGAAAGTCTGAATTCCTCTTGTGTGCTTCAATGCAGAACGTAGCTTTGATTAGGATGAAAGAGAAATTCCAGAAAGAAACTTAACTGTTTCCATTTCTCCCCATGATGAAATATCTCTGATTCCCTTCAATGTGAGTGGTAGCAAATACATGGCAGAATGAATGGCAATGCTCTGCTTGCTGAAGTTGAGTATTCAAAAAGGTATGGATATCAAAAAAGAAAGCAGGATGCTGCACCAAGGTTTTTGATGAGTAGAGGTGATCTCTTGTATTTGGAATTAAGCTTGATTTACAATACTATTTTGTGAGAAGTTATCACTACTTTAGAAATGCTATTATGTTAGATTCTTGAACTAGGTAGAGCCAGATATAGGCTTAGAACAAAATGCAAATGTTTTATCTGAAAGGATAACATTGTAAATGTTACACTATATAGTCTTCATTTGAAATAGTTTCACAAGGTGTGCCCATTTGTACATGCAGTAGTAAGTTGGCACTTTGACCATCAAAAATTCATACTTGCCACCTTCTTTTCCTCTTACGCTGTACTGTGTAACACCCAGAGAGTGGGGGTGTAAGATGATGGTTGCAGCAGTAGGATCTAGATAGGTTTCTGGCTTCAGACAAAATATTTAAACCATCTCAAACATAATTTTGAGTATTTTTGTGCCCCCTTTTAGTAGTACGAGTGTTTCATCATTTTGAATGTGGAATTCTTAAAACACCTTTATGGGACAGCACTATTGTCCTAATTTTACAAATAACTACTTTGTCTTGATTCCCTAGGTGGCTTGCTCAAGGTTACACAAGAATCCTCTGGTGGAACAGGGACTTATATCCAAAAGTTTGATGTTTAAGGCTTGAAAGCTGATTTCTAGATTACCCTCTCATAACAGAAATGGAATACCTACACCTTTATTGTAATTCTGCTGAAATTTATTCAATTGTAAGTATTTATACTATCATTTTGATCAATGATTTTAATTCTGTTTACTGCTGCTCTTTCTTTTTAGGCATGTACTGGTATTGAAAATATTGATGAAGCTATAACGTTGCTTGAACAAAATAACTGGGATTTAGTGGTAAGTATTTTAAGAAAACAACTTCATAGATCAACTCCATGTAGCAGTGATGTGCCATCTTTCTGAGACAGCTGTTACCTTTATTTCAAGTTTGGGTGTGTGTTTTATGGTGAGACAAGCAAGTTCTGTTTGGATTCTCGCTGGTCTGTTAGAGCCTCATTGCCTGGTTAACATGATACTGAGCTGTACATACCTGATTGTCTTCGTGCCTTTTTTATTTGTTTCTTTTGCTTTAAATCAATGTTTCCTACTGTGTTTAGTTTCCTTTTTGGTTAATTGCATTAATAATTTTGTAAGTAGTGTAATTAAGAGTAGCATTTTTAAAAGACATCTTGTGTATACACAGAAGATTTTTGAGAGTTTAGTTGCCTGTGGAAGATAGAGAAGGTAAACCAACTATTTCAATCTTTCATAGGTTTTTGGTTTAAACATAATTGCTATTCTATTGTTAGTTGTTATGCAGAATTGAGTTGAATTTTTCGTTGTTGTTGTTTGCACTGATGCAGTATTGCTGCTGCTTATTTTCTTCGTACTTTTTTTGGGGGGGTTCTTATTAGTAGGCTTGAATATCAAGGGTTAAAATGTCACCAACATCTTTCCTGTTACTTCAGTGAGTGTTACTGTGTTTTTTCTTTTGTACATTTGGTTTTACCTTAAAACAAAGCCAAACTTGAGTGAAGTGTAAGAAACTCCTTTCTTGGTTTAGATTTTTTATTAGGAATTAATCTGAATTAATTTTTCAGTTTTGAAATGAAGAATCAGCTTCCTATTTTTTAACTTTTAAAGATTAGCCATGCCCATTAGAAGTCTTCACGTCTATTCCTCTATATGGGATAATTTAAGAAAATTTAAAATGCCTTTAATTTATCTTTGACTTTAAACTAAATTAATTTGACTTAAATTTCCCAGACTTGTCTGTGTTTTACAGTGTTCAAGTCATGTTTGTCGCTGTTTGAAGTGATATGAGAAACTCTTTCATGAATGTTTGGTTGCCAGGGTTTGTTGAAGTGCTTAAAATCAAATTGATCATGAGAGTGCTGCAGAGGAATTTATATGGAATAACAGCGTATAAATAGCTTGGTGGGATCATGAAGTCTAATCTTGCCAGTAATTAGCTTCCCACTGCTGTGTATGACTCTGCCTTTGTGGTCGTCTGCTGCATATGGAGCAGCTTAGGGTTTTTTCAGTATCAGAACACTGTAGCCTAATTACTGGGCTTATTATGGGCTGAGCGATGAAATGTTACAGATGTTTTGTAAGATACAGAGGCTCAACATAGGCATTATAGTGGTCTCTTCAGACCTTCATCTCTATGAAACTGGTCTGCAATAAATGGATCCAGCAACTCTTAAGCCTGCCAGGATTGCTGATACGTTATTTCCTGAGTGTCATTTCTTTGAGGTCTATTAACTTACAGTAATTTTTAGCATCTGTGGAAGCAAAAGTTAGGAATTTTTGTCTGTTGTAACATCGGCTGGTTTCTTAGCTTGCCCATTTAAACGACAACATTCTGTTTTGATACTTGAAAGTAAAAATGACAGTATAAGTGTAACTTTGTGTAAAGACAACAGTATGAAAAATCCCACCTCTGTCTCTTTTGAAATGTTTCTGATGATGGTACTTATTTAAAGGAAGTGACCCATTAATGCCAGCATCTCTTGTATCGTGTACTTCTTGGCACTATGCAATATGGACCTTTGCATAGATGAGGTTGTTACATAGGTAGTCCTTTGCTCTCCTGGTGTCAGATGCTTGTATCTGCTCTTAAAAATTGGTCTCCTGTACCTTTCACAGGTTTAATGAAAAACTCAAATCCTTCATATAGAGCATGACTTTGTATTCTGTTCTGGTAATCAGAACAGGATTTTTGAATCAAAACCAGGATTCACTGTGCTTAATTTTCTACTTTTTCCCAGTCTGACTGTTTCTGTTGTTACTCCTGTTCGCTGGTATAGCATTATTTAGATTTCATTTTTTTTCCAATAGACATTGTAATGTAGGTACTGCTTAATATTACTTTAAGAAGAAAGTAAATGTCATCAAAATAAAGATATCAAAAATATCATCACATCAAATTGAAGTGAATATGGCTATTCAATATTCACTTCACTATACACATGTTTATAAACTGTGTATAGTGATTATTTAAAAAATTTTTTTTTTAATTTTCAAAATATATTCTTAAGAAAACCTATGTACCTTCTTGCTATACTTGGCTTTGTTATTCTGTATTCTGGTAGAGGCACAAATCGTGGTATGACCTCAGTAAAACCAGCAGTTGAGTGCACCTGGAGATGTGATGAGTTGCAGTTCTTGTACACAACTTCCAAGAGGCAGCTGAGAAAGAGTTCTTCTGTACCTTGGAAAGAGAAAATTGTATATTTTGAACATCTGTTTTTTATAAAGCTTCAACTGTCAACTATAGTATTTTGTTGTTTTTTTTTCTTTTGAGTGGATAACTTAGAAGATGAGGATTTTTTGCATCTCACTGTGTAAAACCTCTTAAAAATAGTTATTTTTCTGACAGGATTTTTTAATATAAGTACTGATTTTGTTTATATATTTATATTTTCTTCTATGTAATGTTGTCTTTTGGAAAGAAAGAAGTAAAAAATGAAATTAAACTGAGGAAAATGAGCTAAGGCTTTACAGTTTTTCTTTTTCATTTCTCTTGATGGTGCCAGTTTAGATGGGATTCCTAGGCAGAAAATTGGGCCACTGGCTCTTGAAAGTTATCAGCAATCTGTTATTTGTATCTTTTATTGCTTTCTAACTATTAACTTAGTTCTTTTGTTATAATATATAGTAGATCTCAGTACAAGTTGGTAAAAACTAATACACTAACGATGCCTTTTGTCCCTTTTTTTTTAACTGGTTTGCCCTGCAAAAGCTTTGATGTGGTATCTTTCTGTAAGTTGTTTTTGATTGATTTGAATTAGTCTGCCTCCGGAAACTAAATGATAAATTTAAGTTTGACACGGGGCCATTTCTTTTCCTTAAATCTGGGACAGTGTTGTCATCTGTTCAGCAGCACTCTTGTAACCTTCCTGGATTTCAGTGGCTGGAGAACCAGGACTACACATTCTGGTGATGGTGTTGATCACACTGGCCCCTTTTGTCTGATCTTGTTGACCTGCTGTTTTCTTTACTTCAGAGTTGCTGAATATTGCACGCATTTGACAGCACTCACTTATGGGACTGATGAGAAGTTCATGGTGTGCTCCTCTCATTAGGCCTAGATCTGAGGGTTTGTCACTGTTAGGGACACAGGCTTGTCTGTGTGTTAATAACCTTCTTGTGGCCAAATGTACAGTCACAGCTGCCTGCGGGAACCAGAGGTTTGTAACCCCTTTTTTTTTTTTTTTTTAAAGAATCTTTTAACGTTTTATCTTAGATAAGTGTCTTCTTCTGGATCTTTTTGTCCTATTGAATATGGTCTTGTCAGCTTAGTTTATGCTTGCTGTTACTGCACTGAGTAGCCTGGACAGCATTCAGAATCCTGCTGCCAGCAGAGGCAGTATTTATATGGCTTTCCACATAGCTGTATGCACATTCTTCTATTAAAAAAAAAAAACAAACAACAAAACCAAACACCACCACTAATACATGTGGAGGAAATAAAGATTCTTTACTTGCAGAATGCAGAATAAGAGAGCTGCTTTGTCACCTCAGTATTATGCTTCAAGGAAGGAGGATTACCTCTGCCAGCAGCAAGGTAGCCGTGTCTTTGTGGTCCTACCAAATCCCAAATGCTTTCTTCTGAGACTTTTAATAACAGCAGTACTTGATTCCTTGAGTTGATGGAGGAAAATGTTCGATATATTGTCACATGACTTCGATGGGAACACAGATTGTGATTGATCCTGTTGTGTCTTTGCTTCAGTCTTGGTCCACTGCCTGCAAGGGGTCTGTTAGACATCAGAAAGTGGTCAGCAGAGCAACTAGAGTTTAAAATAAAATGGAGTCTAACTCAATAAAAATGTCATCTAAACGTTCAGACACATGCAAGTGAGGAAACAAACGTACTAAAGGGGCAATAAAAGTAGAAAATGTCTAACTTGTGTGTCCTCATGTTCTGAATGTTTTAAATAAAACTATCATTTTATTACATAGGTTGGTCCCTTAGAATTTTTTGTTTCCTAAAAGCTTAGGTGGTCTTTGGATTGTTTTCTTGTTTGGATGTCCCTTTGCTCTTTTAAAAGAGATTGAGAAATGCTGCTTGGATCATGTTAGCACTGCCATTGTGATTTTTATAAGGACAGCCATGAAAGCTGTAATCAAAGCTGTAGCTGCTCATATTGTGTAAGTATCCAAGAATCTTGAGTTTCACAGTGCCCCCCCTGTAACAAAAGAAGCTGAGAAGGGGCCAGCTTCTGGCTTGTTTGTAGAGAAAGACTTGAAAACCAAAATTTTTTGTAGGCTGTAGACTGCTATGCCAAAACTTTGTTAGATTCTCATGGATCTTGCCTGAGACTATTCAGGTACAAAAAAAAAACCTCTGAAAATGCACTTACACCAACAAATAATAGATAAATTGGGACTAGACCCAGAGGGACGTTCGGTTTCTTCCGTTTATTTCTGTCTTTTTTCCTTTTTGGTCCTAAGGCAGGTGAATGTGTAAGAAATACAAACTCTTCTTCCCCCACCCCTGGGCACTTTACTGTGTCGCCTTACCAGGGCAAAGCCTTGTTTGAGAAGGATTATTTGGGAATTTGGTGGAAACTGTTTTAATTCCTTTAAATTGCTCCTCTGCTGAGACATTGTGCTTAATTCATGGCAGAAGTCTCAAAAGCCTTCAGGGCTTGGGCAACCTTGAGCTGTCATGGTGGAAAACCAGTGCTGTGCAGTGTCATTTGTGCCACTGCTAAAATTTTAACATTATAAAATTGTTTAGTAGGTGACGAACTGTATTTAGGTCTCGTTTTGGTCTACCACATTTAAATGGATGGAGGCCAAGGGATGTGCAGTTTACAACAGAAGCTGTGAATCGGGATGAAATATGTGAGTTAGTTTGTCCTTCAGTTTGAAGGCTGTTGTTTGAGAGGATGGACAAACTGATAGCTCTCAAGGAGAGCATCTTTCACCCCTTCACAGTATTAGCAGATGTAATGGTTAACTTGCAATATAGTACATAGTTTCCTACACACTGAGGGGATTATGTTAATTTAAAATAGTTTATTTTGTTTCATAACTACTTTAATTTTTCTAATAGAAAAAGCCTGCTTTATTCACTGGAGGATAATAAAAGGATTGTGGTTATGTGTTTTATGGCTGTATTTTGTAGCCGTGTTCCTGTAATGATGTATATGAAATTTTAATACCTGGCCAGAAAGACAGCAGAGGAGATTTTTAGCTGAAACCTTGCTGTCAACATTGTAAAGTACACTGTCTCTCTCCTTTCCAAAACCAGATGGAATTTAGTTAGAAATAAGCTCCTTTACTTAAGTTATTCTTGCATAGTGATCAAACAAGCAATGGGAGTAATAAACGTAGATTTCTGTTCATGGAAAAAGACTATAGTTTCTTGCAATAGGGAGTGTTGTGTTCTGAGAATAACCAAAAAGCAGCACCTGAGATTGCAGTACTGCTCGATAGTATTTTTGTAGCTATTTGTAGGCATTACCTGCCTTGCATTTTAGAAATACTTATTTTCAGAGGCTGGTACGTCTGTATTGGCAATTTCTGTGAAAGTTGCTTAGCATTAATTTGTCCTGAAACACTTAAATTTAAGAGCAAACTTCTGCACTATTAGTAGTGAAGTGGCTGCTAATGAGGTATCTGCAAGTAGTTTGTAGTATGTTATTCTGACTAGTTTAACTGAAAATTGCATACATCTTATAAAACTGTGTTTGACAAGTGATTAGTCTGTCATGGAGTCATGCTGGGAATGTATGAGTAGGAGAAAAAGGAAGTAAATTATTTAATTAAAGCAGCAGCATCTGAGCTAGTGCTGACTATTTCGCAAGTAAACCATAATTGTGAAAGATTTTACCACAGAAACCAGGAGACATCTAGACCCATCAGGCTGTCAAAGCAGAGTATTTTTAAAATTAATTTACTTACAATACTGTTGAATATCTTCACAGTTCTGTCCTAATTTTATTTAAATAAGCTCTCCTTAGCTGGTCCTGGAAGACCTGGGTGGCTGCAGTACCAGCGGTATTGCGTAGGCTTTCAGAGGTGTAAGGGGAAATACAGTGAGACAAGTTGAAGGTTACGTACGTTGGGGATGAACTTTCTGGTTTCCAAACTCTTAAGTGAAATCTTGCATAATTATTCTTTTATTAGTGATTAGGCCAGCTGCTGACTATGCTAGGCCAATTTGAAAACTGTTGTATAAGATGCTTCATGTTATTACACCTTTTTAGTAAACCTATGCACTTTAATTAAAATTTAAGTTAAATTTACTAAATTGTAAATTTGAATGACTCTCTCTAAGGATAGAGGTAGAAATATGAATACATAGGTATTTTTTCAAGCATAGCCTTTGTTTTATCTGACTCTCCTGCTGCCTGGCTTAGTGTTTTAAAGAGTAACAAAATATGTTTGACATCAAGCATAAGCATTCCTTTCTGTTAAGTGAGAAGGTGAAGCAGTACTGGTGTAAAAAGTTGTGGTGTTATTGACTAGGGCCAAGATAACTAGATCTGTGTCAGAGAGTAGCAGACACAGCGTGGTCTACTCTTCTCCCTTTCTCTGTGAATGAGTTTTGAGTGGATACTTCAGAATGTAAGATTTGCCTTTATTCCTGAACCTGCTGAAATAGAGTTTCAGCTTGGATAGATACCAATCCATAAGCTTCTCATAAAGCTGTTCATGTTAATTATTTTCAGCACACTAGGAAAATACATAGAGTTATGAATTTATTATTGCGATTGCACTTTGTGGAATTACGCAGTGACAATATAAAGTTCAATAACTGTGCAAAATGTGGGGTTTTTTTCCCCGGGATTATAGAAGTATGTCTAACTGTTGAAAGGCTTTTTAGTGCATTTTGGCAAGTTGTAGGAACTACAGGAAAGTGTTTGCTGAAGCCACCAAAGAAGTAGGGAGAAACGAGAAACCGCATCTAGAGTGCTAATTGTAAACTATTTCAATGCGTGCTCGCTTGCTGATGAAGTGAGTCATCTGTGTGAATAGATTCATGTGGCGTTTTTTGGTGAAATGTTAATTTTTTGCTTCATTAGCAACCCTATTGTTTTGCAGCTTTTCATGAAGTATAGTTGTTTTAAAGAAAGCAAGCTGAAATAAAGCAGAATGCATAGAAGACATTTCATTGTAGTTCAATTACAGCTTTTGGTTAAATTTTAACCACGATGTGGACAAATGTTGGCATTCTGTAAAAACTTCGTGGGTGTAACTTCACGTCTAGCACTTGGAAATACTTTGAGACTTGCAAAGCTGGGGAAACGCCAGCAAGTATATCACAAGCTACAGGAAAAAGCTGACTCATTTCTTTGCCTTGAAATGCCTGCCAAAGATAACAAAGGTAGAGGATGCTTCTGCTACTGCTGGGGCATAATTAGTAATTTTAAAATTGAAGTATTACTGCTTTCATTAAAAAATCCAAACCGAATAATATTTTTTTATAACCTAAATCATAGCAGTCATTACTTGCTAGTGTAATGGTTTCGAAGTAGCTGTGTATGTAGGAAGGTGATAGTGTATCTTGTTTGTAAAATGCATCTGGTCTAAAATAATTTATATTTCTGCAGATAGTTTTGTGGAATTCCTTGTTTAGAAAAACAGATCGTGGACTTGGCTGTGACAGGCAAGATGTGATGGTAGCACGAAGCCACAAGAAGCCATGTTTCTCTGCTTGGGAATCTCATAAAACCATCTCCATGTCTTTGGGAGAAAGAAGTAATTGTAGGAAAGCTGAATTCAGTGAACTCTTATTTTACTAATCTAGATTGACTGCCTCATTTAATTAATACTTGCAGTATGTTTTTGTCAGCACCAGTTAGTAAAACTTCTGCTGTTTATTCCCACATTTTCCACTTTTATTGTTGTAAACTGATCACAAGGAAAGTCTCTTACGTACTTTTCAGTTTCCTAAAATCACCATGTCAGCAGGTCAGAACAAATGTTTTTAGCACATCTACATCTGACATTACCCGTTATTATCAGTCCTGTTGAAAACACAAGCCCAAATTAGTATTTGCCAAAAAGACAGTTATTAGGGAAGCATTATTTCAAAACGTTGACTGTGATTACTGAAATATGTGATATAGCAGAACCCTGCAAGTGCGCTTCAGTGTAAGAAATACTTGTGTGCTCAAAAGGAACTAATAAATCTTTGCGCTTCTCCTGTTTTGCTTTACTGTTGTATCTAACAGTGTGTACCTTTGTCACACAGATTTATAGTTTGGAAGCAGTTGAAAATTCACTTTCGCTTTCTGGGCCCTCTCATGCTGTTTTGCCTCACTAACGCTTTCCTTTATCCCTTGTCAGTTAATTATTTGTTTTTCCCTCTCTGGATAACACTTGTTCAGTTTTGGTTCTCATTCTGTGTGTGTGTTTTGTTTTGGTTTTTTTTTAATGTGCCCCATTGTACAAAGCATGTAGAGGTTTATTATCTATTTATTTTGTTTGAATAACAAATGAAATAATGAATTTTAAATCCATTTTTAAGTTATCATGTGAAAGCAACAAAATTAGAGTTAAGACTATTGTATTTCAGGGGGAATGTCACATTTAGCCAAAATTAAGAGTAGAATTAATAGCAATGGAATTATAATTGTAAACAGAGTAGTATAAATGACCCTTTTGGTGCTGTGGAAATCTATCATAAAATACAAAAGTTAAGAAGGAATTTTTCTGGTGTGTTTTAGATTGCTTAGTGGTGGACTTTTGGTATATTTCATTACACTTTTAGCTTTTAATAAGCATTTAATTTGTTTAAAGTCAATAACTCCTGAGTGACCCTCATGCAGGATGGATTGACAGCACTCAGGCATACTGGCTGATGTTTTCAAAATGTAACAGTTGCCATATTTCTATTAACAGTTATAATTTCATTTATTCTACAGAACTCGAAAACACAGTACATTTGTCTTGCGTGTCTCTCTCCCTCTGTAGTGAGGCTCTCTATGTAGGTTTTGGTGTAATCAGACCAATTACACAATCGCTTGTGTAATCAGACTGAGAAATAAATCTAAGATTAAATGCTGAAAGTGTCTGACAAATACTAAAATAGGTTTCTAGTTGTTTCGTAGTAGGAAACAACTAAACAACATTTTTTTTGGTTATATTTCAAAATATAGTCTAAAAGCTGCTGTCACCCCTTCCTCTCTAAGGTGGTGACCTGTCTTGACTTCTGCTAATGTAGAGAGCAGCATGGGGTGAACTTTCTGAGTTTGTGATTTGAGAGAAATTGTTTTTATATCAAGGAGATGTTAAATGTATAGTGGGGAGAAAAGGCAAAATGAGCAGGAAAGACACACAATGTGGAACTGCGGTGTTTTTAACTTAGTAGACATTTTAAACCAAAAGCAAAATCTATGAATTGTAGCATTTGAGGAAGAATATAGTTTTTTGAAAGTCATAATAGATGAATCTTTTCATCAAAGAAAGCTCTTAGTTTCATACAAGTAATTAAGGTTATGATGTTATTACATTAAGTGGAATACAACTGCTAATTATATTTTTTTGAAATCTGTATGTGTCAGACCTACAAAATATTGGGGGATTGGAAGAAAATGCCCCATGAGCAGGTTGCTCCATTATATTTCCTGTGACCTTCTGAAGCAGTTGACACTGTTTGGTTGGACATCTTTGGGTTTTGGATTACATCATCTGCTATGGCAGTTCCTAGTGCCCTGTGTCTGTGTCTCATCCATGTGTTGTGTTTGTTTAATGTAAACCGTCTCAATTTTTAGCTAAACAGATGTAAAGCGCTATGTGGGCTTTATTAAGTAGCCTGAGATGGCCTTACTTGCTGAATTCAGTCAAACCTAAATAAGGCTTTTAAAATTCTGTGTAAGATGATTCATACATAAACTTGTACTGGTTGCATTAAGCTGATGTGGTTATTTATCTCAATGAAACTCATGTAAATACTGTGCACAAGTGAAAGCTGTGTCTTTTTAGCCTCTTCTTCTGGAAGGGTTGTTCTTCCAGCATCGTGCTGCTTGAACTCGCTTTCTTCTCTTGATCGGAGATGTGTTTTCTAATGCCCTGTTTTGGAAAGTTGATCTTGTTAAGCTTTCACTCATACAAAATGGTCAGGTTGTTTCTTGAGGAGAATCAGTAATTCCCGTGTATCAGACCGGAGCCTGACTGCTCCCGTTTTCATTGGGATAGAGGTTTGAGCGTGGGAGGTTTTAAAGGATCTGTGTCTGGGGTAGGGTCTGTATCTGTCAGTCCAAACGGTTGTGTGGTGTGGAGACTGGGAAGGAGAGGAAACCAGAGGTGGCCATGGAGGAGCATCTCTCACCTCACCCATTGCAAAGCCTTTAGCTGTGCTTTTGTCCAGGCCTGCTTTAAACTCTTCAGATAATTCATCTAAACATCACTTTTAAATTCTGGAATTAAAACCTCCCATCTGTAGTTCATGAGGAGGAAGAAATTCCTCCCCTTGTTTAAATATACAATCACTATATGTAGACCTCTGCTTTTAAATAATATGATTGGCAAATCCAGTCAGCTGATAACCACCCAGTATTTTAAACTCAGGAGTTTAGGTTTTGTGCTATGTAAAGTAGCACATTCATAGTTATTCATAGGACGCTTGTTCCCCTGGGATGAGAGTCACTGTACGGTGTGCTTAATTGCTTTTAAGTGGTTAATACCATAATTTTGTTTTGAGAGAAGTCATCAACATTGTTGCTTCCTCAGGTTATTAAGAAATGGTGGTTCTTGTTTTTCTCTCTAACACTGTTTTGTACTCGTAAAAGGTAGTCACATTTAGTCAGAACTGACTAATCTGTTGAAGTTAATATTCCCCTGAGGAAAACCTTTACATTTCACAGTCTGCTTCACAGTGTTCTTTAGTTACTTAAATAATTTCAGTCTGTAGATTACTACAGAGTTTCTGGGTTGCCCAAACTACTAATGAATTACTACTAATTAATGGTAACCTTTTATAAACCCTATTGCTTTATTGTTTCCTGTGTTTGCAAGGAAACATATTATCTCCAAAAAGTTACAGTCGAGTTTCTATATGGGTAGCACTGAGATGCACCTAAGATTCTTGGCTTTGGGAAAAAAAAAATCTTATAAAACCCCTCTTTTTTTTTTCTCCTAAAGTGAGCTTTACCCTTTCAATAGTGCTAGCATTAGAACAGGTAAATACCTGTTGGAGCTGTGGCACCCAGTGTCCAGCGGTGGCACCCATGGATATATACAGTGTACACAAGCAGGGAGTGCTGCTTCCCTGGTGTCGCTCTTAGCAGCAGGTTATTGGGAGCTGAAGACATTTTCTGAGCCAGATGTAGTATCTTTATATTTAATAATCCATTAATAGATTCACTGCACCTGTTATTAAAACAGTTTCAAGGGTAATAGATCTCTTTAATTACTGTATATTATTCACACAGGCTGTTTTTGATGATCAAATCATCCCTGTTTGGAAAGACAAAAGAAATTAATATCTTTGAATGTTTACTTAACCATGGAGACCTGATCCTCTCTCCAAGGGGGCTGACACTGGGGAAGAACAGCCTGGAACAGATCTTGCCTTAATAACTTGTTCTGTGGTTTGGGTTTTTTTTCCTTTTCTTATAGTCACAACCTTACTCTATGAAATTCTAAAGCAGATGGTTGTTCCTTTTTCTTATTTTCTTTGCAGGGTCTACTTATAGATGTCTTGTAAGAACATGGGTATTTAATATTTATGCAATGCCTACATGTGCACTGCTACCATTTGCTGTCTGCGTAATTTTAGTCTTCCATCTTGCTTAACAGTGTCCAGACTCTTTATTTTTACTATGTGGTGTAACAGAGGTCTTTCCATTAAAAAAGTACATAATACTCTTGGTGTTTTTTCTTACTGCCATGCCCCTTAAATGTCATCAAGTTTACAAAACTGTGGACGTGAATGAGTGAGTTACTCAGTTTTAAAGAAAATAGCTTGGAGCCTTTATCATTTTTAACCCCTCTAACTAGGCTTAGAAGAAGTTTGAGCTGATTTAATCCTCTGAGACTGAGACCTGAGCTTTGACAGAAAAAGTGAGGAAATGCCATGCTGTGCTGTATTTCTTCATAGCTGAAGCAATTTCTTTTTCTCAAAGTAAAGAGAATTCTGTTGTACCAGCAGGTTATTATTAGTGTTGGTCCTGTGGTACTGAAACCTGTATTTATTCTCTCTATCCTTCAGATGCAAAATAGAGGATATTTTTGTCTTTCAACCAACTAACCCATTGACTGACAGGAATGAAATGTATGTTGCTGAAGAGTATGGTGAGGGAAAGCCAATCCAGAAAAGCCTAAACAAACCAAAACCTCCCACTTTTTCCTTGAAGTTTATTAGAGGAACATGATCAAGAGCTATGTATGACTGCAAAAACCACAATGATGATAAACGAGACATGTTGTTAAAAAGAAACCACTGATTATTGCCATGCATGGTGAATACACTGATTTAAAAAATGATCTGGTAGGAAGCTTTGTTTTCACTGTAGTGTGATACAGCCTCATGGGTACTTGCTGTAGCTGACAGATACCTATGACTCTTCCTTCTGCTTGTTTGGCTATTGTTCATGCAACGTTTGTCTCTAAATATGTGATAACTTTTATTACAATTTCATAATTACTTAGCTGAGTGCAGCAGTAATACTTCCTGATTCATTGTAACCTTAACTATTAATGGACATTGTAAAAAATAATGTTCATATATTCAGAGAAAAGAAAAAGTTGCACTTAAATCTTGATTTAATCTTTTTTTTGGTGTTTATTAAGCACTCACTTAAGCTGTAAATTTGTAGAAATGATGTTGATAGATGATGACTGTCCATAGTTCAGTTGCATGTTCAGTATATGACTTTGTCCTCCTGGAGTACCAGGGAATCTATGAACTTCTTAACATCAGTGTTCTCCTCTTCATCAGGGACCAGACACTCATTCAGCAGGTATACAGGTCAGGTATATGTGACGTAGGAAAATGGGTATTAGTGATATTAGAAGTTGTGATAGTAGAAATGCATGAATTGCTGGTGGAACAGCAGAAAATGGAGATTAGTGTGTTGCTACAAGCTCTCTTTAATTTCACTGTTAAGCCTGACCAACATGTACCTGTGAACACAGTAGTGTTTACAAATATTGAAACACAATTTGTACTTGGAAGTCTGATTTTTTTCTCTCTTTAGGCTGTTGGCTTTTTGTTTGTTTGTGTTACTTCTCATTCCCTGTCAAATTCTCCCTTATGTGGAAAGGCTGAGGGAGCTGGGTCTCTTTAGTTTGCAGAAGAGGAGACTGAGGGGAGACCTCATTCATGTTTATAAATATTTAAAGGGTGAGTGTCACGAGGATGGAGCCAGGCTCTTCTCGGTGACAAACAATGATAGGACAAGGGGTAACGGACACAAACTGGAACACAGGAGGTTCCACTTCAATTGGAGAAGAAACTTCTTCTCAGTGAGGGTGACAGAGCCCTGGCCCAGGCTGCCCAGAGAGGTTGTGGAGTCTCCTTCTCTGCAGACATTCAAAACCCGCCTGGACGCCTTCCTGTGCAACCTCATCTGGGTGTTCCTGCTCCGGCAGGGGGATTGGACTGGATGAGCTTTGGAGGTCCCTTCCAATCCCGAACGTTCTGGGATTCTGTGAAATTCCCTCTTGTGCTAGTCCACCTTCTCTGCCCATTGCTGGGTTAGGATTAAAAGTCTGAAGTTTGGGAAGTTAGGTAAGGTACTTCTTTCTGCAGCATAGAATGGAGCAATGCTGTAACAGGCGGAGAAGACAGTTTTTTCAGAAGTGGAGTTTTGAACTTGCAACTGGGGTATGTTGTGGCTATTCTAAATGTAATCCATTTTAATATGAGATAAATTTCATTAGGCTATTTTTATAGGTAATAACTCTGTAATTTCAAATAAGACCAAATTTGAATGCAGCTTGCCAGGTGCGTACTTATACACCTGTAAGTAATATTTTGCTTATTCTGGTGATCTGCACAGCATGGGGTGATATTTAACCACATAAACCTTACTTAAAAAATACTTCCTTTTCTACCTGAAGATTGTTTGAATTTTTGGGTATTAATTTCTGTGGTTCCCTGGCACATGAGGGCTTCTGAAGAGACTGGATGGTATTTGCGTGTGTAGAAGCAGGTTGTCTGGAAGGTGTAGGTGTGATCGTGGTGTGTGTGCTGTTGAGTAGCTGTTAGCATCGACTTCAGCAATTTGTGAACGTGTCAGGCTTGCAGCATGCAGTGTATGTGCAGCTGTGCAATACTTCTGGGAAACATTAGATTTTCTGTGTACGTGCTGTCTGACTGCCTTGTCTGTGCACAGTTAGCTTAATGTGTCTGGAAGCAGTGTGTTCACTATATGTATGTACCAAGTATACAAAGAGTTAGATGTACTGAGCGTGGGCCATGCAGTTTATTCCCATGCGTTTCACCTGGGAAATCCATCACACACATCTAGGAGTCTGAGCTTCAATTCAATATCCATTTTTCACTTAGATATGGTTTTTGTCTTAGGCAGGTACTTTAATGACAGTATTGTTTACCAAGAGTATTCACTGAATGGAGAACATTTTATAGCATATTTCAAAGCAAGCTAGTCACTCTTTAAACATATTATAGAAGTTCTGATTTATTTTTGTTTCCCTGTATGCTTGACTCAGAATTTGTTGTCTCTTTTCAGGCAGCTATAAATGGTGTCATACCACAAGAAAATGGCATTCTACAAAGGTAAGCACAGACAACTGGAGTACTACACACAAGGAATGATGCTGGGTAATGTTACGTTTTTGTTCCCGAATCTTAAGAGGATTAAGTAATTCTCCTTGTAAAGCAGTTTCTGGACCCGCAGGCTCAATTTCTGACAAAGCTGATTTAACATTTAGTTTTTAAATTAAAAGTAGTTTATTTTTAATTAATTTGTTGTTGGGTCATTCTGTGCAGGGACGTCTCTTTACTAAGCCTGGATTTTGGGATGCTTTCTTGCATGTCAGGACTTGGAATTTTTTGTTGTTTGTTTTTATTTGTTTTTCCAAAGATCTAAAAATTCGCAAGGCAAATTCACAGAAGTTTCTGGCTAAGTATTTTCTTTTTCCCTATGGATTTTTAAAGGTATTGATATTCCATGCTTCCCTGTCCCTTGCCAAAAATGTTTGTGTTTTTGTCAGTTTTGTTTTTTTGTTTTTTAAACGCAATTTCAGGCAGTGTGTTAGATAAAGTAAGGTTGTTCTCTTCTAGAAGTAGCTTTACTGATTTTCTTTCAGCATCTGAATTAAATTTTGGCTACTGATGCCTGGATGTCTTGAAGTCACTGAAGCATGAGCTCTTAAGTGCTGATGAGGCAATTGAAAATGGTAGAACAGGAATTGAGCTACTTGAGAGAGACAATAAAATAGTGTTTAAAATATTGTTTAGAAAAATATTCAATGTACTATTTAAAAAAGTTTAGTTTAATGATGAAAAAAGATAAATAATGTAGGTAAAGTGATGTTTTAGCATATCTGTCTATCCTTAATAAGGCTATCATTAAATAGAGCAGGGTTTTGATTCAGGATAAAACCTTATTTGCTCAGGAAAGTTACTACATGTTTGTTTAGTGTAAGGCCTACCTAGCCCATCTGAGATCAGGTTTCTGTTGTTTTGAGCACTTTCTGTGCCTGTGTTAGTAAGTCCTGACCTCAAAGCATTTATACGTGAAATACCAGAATGTTTGGAACATTGTTAAGCCTTGGACACCATTTTCCACAGCATTCTCCTGGAGAAACTGGCTGTTCTCTTCACTGGGTAAAACACGGGCTGGATGACCAGGCCCAGATAAGGCCTGTGGTGAATGGAGTTAAACCCAGCTCGTGGCCGGTCACAAGTGGTGTTCCCCAGGGCTCAGTACTGGGGCCAGTTCTGTTTTATACCTTTGTCTATGATCTGGACAAGGGGATTGAGTGTGCCCTCACTAAGTCTGTAGATGACACCAAGGAGTGTTGATCTGCTGAGGGTAGGAAGGCCCTATAGAAGGGCAGTGAGGAGCAGCTGAGGGAATTGGCGTTGTTTAGCCTGGAGAAAAGGAGGGTGAGGGGAGTCCTTATTGCTCTCTACAACTACCTGAAAGCAGATTGTAGCAAGGTGGGTGTTGGTCTTTCTCCCCAGTAACAAGTGATAGCTGGAGAGGAAATGACCTCAAGCTGCTCCACAGGAGGTTTAGATAGGATATTAGGAAAAAAATTTTCACCAAAAGGGTTGTCAAGCATTGGAACTGGCTGCCTAGGGTAGTGGTGGAGTCCTGATCCCTGGAGAGATTTAAAAGATGTGTAGATGTGGTACTTAGGGACGTGGTCTAGTGGTGGACTTTGCAGTGCTGGGTTAACGGTCGGACTGGATGATCTTAAAGGTCTTTTCCAACCTAAACAATTCCATGATTCCGTGAACCATTTGGTCAGGAGGAGGGAGCTTGGGAGTAGTTATGTCTGACTTGGATAACATGCTGGTCCAGTGTGCACTTACGGCTTTCTTCAATGCTGATTTATTAGTTTTTAGAAATGATTAGACAGTCAATTGTGTCTCAGATTTTTTTTTCTTTTTCTTTTTCTTTTTTTTTTTTCCAATGGAAGTAGTTTAAAAGGAGACCTAGAAGCCTTAGGAGTCTGGTTTCCAGTGGTTTTCAGATAAGGCTTTTTATGTTTCATTAGAGATTGCCAGTCAGATATGTAGGATGCCTTTTCTGGTGGAATCAAATAGAGTTAATACAACTGGACTTGGATTTAGTTAATCTATTGAAGGAAAAAATAAATTTTGTTTTATAATTCAATTGTATTATTTAATACATAAACAAATAAAAAATCCAGTCCTGAGAATCAGGGTATTCATTGCTTCTTAGGTCTGTTAACAAAATGTCTATAGTACTTAATTCATAGTAGGACATCAGATTTAAAACAAGAACATATCTCTTGAATTATACATTTTTAAATCCTGAAAATAAGACTTCCCTGTATTATTTAGACCTCTGAAATGGGTCTTCTAGTGTGGGTCTTTGTAGCTGGGAATTCATCCTTCTGAGCCCATAGATACGAGAAGGGAAGGAGCCCTTTGTTTTACAGGAGCATAACAGGTTTTTCTTTTTCAAGTGTGGAAAGAGCAACAATGGGAGTGGCAGTAGCTGTGTATAGCTTCTGCACTTCCGTGACACGCATGCCATCCACATTTATGCTTTTTTTAAGTTCAGGCCTCCTCTAGATGACAGATTTGATGTGCTATAAGAAGCATTTCCATTGAGAGTTCTGGTGGTATCTTCAAGAAGGGCAGAGTGCGTTTTTCAGATCGGTTCTGTTTCAGACTGGAAATGAGACAACTTACATCTCAGCGCTTCCTAAATCTTTCTTTGCTCGGCTTCCGTTCTTTCAGTGCATACACTGTATGAGCTTGCATCCTCTGCTGTGATATCCTGTCACTGCTCAAGACAGATAATCTTCCTGGTAAGGACATTTACAAGGCAAAGCTCTAGGCTCGCCCTATGTAGCCTTTTGCCTTCCAAATTTAGTTTCTGAACATCACAGGTTTTTGTCAGCCTGGAGTAATGTTCCTTAAATTTCAGGTTTTGTTGCCTTTGTTTCTAATCCCAATTACATGCTTTCTGTGGAGAGGCTCACTGAGGATGAAGTGCTTCTGGGTAGTGAGGGTTTCCAGTTTATTCTGACTTGTAATGCTGTATATGTCCTTGAGCCAGGTATGGAGACATCCTTATCTGAAAGGAGGCCTGAAGGATTTTGAACTTAAAGACAAGCTAGAATTCAGCATTGCTTTCCTGTTGTACTTCTAGGTATTTTTTGCAATATATATACCTTATTATCTTAATTTATTTACCTTAAGTACAGAACTATTTTCATATTGGACTTGTTTTCCACTAATCTGTTATTGGAAAATACTGATACACGTGCAGTATTTTAAGCTTTATTTCTTAATCTCATGTCCATATGATACTAGCCCAATGATGTAGAAAGATGGTCGTTGCCATGGTGCCAATTTTTATACGGTCACAGCACTCCTGGAACAAGAAATAATCCTTCTTCTCAAGATAATTCTGATATTAGTTACATAGTAAACTCTAGACTGAAATAATGTCTTAAATTCTTGTTTGTCATTTAATCTCTTATCCTATAGCAATTCTGAGTCACTTAAGTGTTAATATTATGAAAGTTATTTTCTAATTATTAAAAAAACATTATTTTCAGAAATTACAGTGTAGTTTATTCAAGAGGTATGTGCTGCGGACCACAGTAAGTGAATAATGCTGTTCATTTTGCTTTGCTAACTTTAATTTAAACACATCAAGCTGTTCCGTTTAAATCTTCTTATCTGCATGTCTTTCAGTGAGTATGGTGGAGAGACTTTACATGGACCAGCGTATGGCCCCACAAGTCATTCTACAGCAGCTTCCTCAACTCCTTCCTCATCCTCAGCGTTTCGCCATGTAGTGCCGTCTAGACAAATAGTGGAAAGACAACCTCGAATGCTGGACTTCAGGGTTGAATACAGAGACAGAAATGTGGATGTAGTACTTGAAGACAGCTCCGCAGTTGGTAAGGATTTGTAAAAATTAAATTAAAACTGTTGTGGTAAAATTGTTAAAACTGAAACAAACAGAAAATACCCGACCCCAGAAATCCAAATCCTAAAAAAAGAAAGCAAAGCAAAATCGCTCGAAGAAGAAGAAAAAAAAAAAAAACCTCCAGAAAATGCAGCTGTCACAGCTACTGTTTTCAAATCTCTTTGCAGCCTTCAAAAAAGCAAAAATTTCACTAATCCATTGTATAGGTTAGTGATCTATTGAATATTTATTTTGAAATCTAGTTTTCTTATGAACTTGCTTCAGATTTAAAATCGAGATTGCTGATTGAGTTGAGGCATGAAAATATAGTATGGGGTAGGATTAGTGTAGATGGAATCTAATAAACGGATGATCTTGTTATTGCCTTTTCAAATCTGTATGGCATCTCCTTCTGCGTAGGATTGCTGACAAGATTTAGAGGAATTCTTTCCAGTGCTAAGAGCATTGTTGCGTTCTTCTTTTTTGAATTTTTATTTGACTTGTTTTTGCAAATTAAGGTTTCTTTTGTAAGTTTTATTGTCTTCATCGTAAAACCGATGCATTCTGTAACAGTGTGTTAGAAATACACTATTGTTAGCATTGCAGAGCATGTTATTGTTCACATTCCCCGAACTTTGAGTTAATTTACTTTTGCTAAGGATGAAGAGGTGGGGCTTTATGTTTGTTTGGGGTTTTTGTTTGTGTTTTTTTTAAATATAATTTTTTTAAGTGAAGACTCTCTACAGATCAAAATAAGGAACTTAATGAAGAAATAGTTGATCAAAACAATTTTCCATGCTGCAGCCTTATGCCTGTGATGAAATTTTGTAATGGAAACTTTTGATCCTTATTTGCCACCTTTGCATTCGATTTGGTAATGGCTAGTGCCACCTCGTGGTGCTTAGTTCGAATTCCTGTTTTCCACTGCACTGATTTGCATCCATACAAAGCAGATATAAACGTCTGAGCAAATAAGAATTTTACAGCCATAGTATTTTATTTTTTTTCTTATTAACTTCTTTCAGGTATAAATGATTAATCTGTAGGGCAGAAGTAGTCACTGTAGAACTTTTATCTCTATCTTGGCCTGTGGAGATTGAGGGCCGCCTTGTGTTTAAAGTCCTGAGAGAAGTGAGCGAGGCAAATAGTAGAACTTCAACTGTGTACTTCAGGGAAGAAGATTTTTTGCTTTTTCAGGGATCTGCTTGGCAGGATCCCATGAGAGACTGCCCTGAGGGCAAAGGGGCCCAAAAGCTGGTTAATCTTCGAGGACTGCCTCTTCAAAGCACAAGAACTGTTCCTTCCGACATGCAGAAAGAGGAGCAAGCATGGCAGAAGGCCAGCACAGAAGAACAAAGAATTTCTGACGAAGCTAAACACAAAGAGAAAGTGCCCAGAAGGTGGAAGGTAGTGATGTGCTACCCTGGAGGAATACAGAGATGTTGCCAGAATATGCAGGTTTGGAATTAGGAAGGCCAAAGCTCGGTGGAGCTGAAACCACTGAGGGATTAGAAGGGCTTCTGTAAGTACATCAGCATGAAAAGAAAGGCTAAGGAAAATGTAAGGTTAGTGTTCAATGGTGACTGCTGAGCTTGGTCTATGGGAAGATTATGGAATCTTTCTGGAAGCTTCTTTCTGAACACAGGATAGAAAAGAAGATGATTTGGAACAGCCTGCTTGCATTTGCTAAGGGCGAATTGTGCCTAATCAACATTATTTGCCTTTGTTTTGATGACTGGCTCTGTGGACAAAGGAAGAACAGTGGATGTCCCTTGGATTTTAGTGAGACTACTCTGCAGTAGGATTCTTATAGTCATATTGTTAAGATAAGGACTGGATGAGTGGTCTGATAAAGTAGGTAGATAACTGCCTGGGCTGCTGGGCTCAAACTATGACTGGTGAACCGTTACTAGTTTAAGGACGTCCCTCAGGGGTTGATCCTAGGAACAGTGTTGCTTAATGTCTTTATTTTAAAACCTAGTTGTTAAGGTTAATGCTTTTGCCAAGTTCACAAAGAGTACCAGATCAGAGAAAGTGGCTGATATTCTTGAGCGCGAGGCTGCTATTTAGAGGGCCTTGGACATCCTGGAGAAATGGGCTGACAGGAGCCTCATGAAGCTCAAACAAAGCAAAGTTGAAGTCCTGCATCTCTGGTAGGATAACTCCATGTTATCCCATCTGATAACTGGCTGAAGTCTGACAGGCTAGAAAGCAACTTTATAAAAAAACCAAACCAAAACAAACACCTACGGGTGCATCAGCAGTGCACCCTTGCAGTGAAGAAAGCCAGCGGCATCCTAGGCTGTGTTAGCAAGAGTGTAGCCAAAGAATCTGGGGAAATAATTTTTCCTGTCTATTCAGCACTTGCGAGACTACATCTGGAGCGCTGCACCCAATTTTGAGGTCCCCAGTGCAGGAAAGATGTTGGCATTCTGCAGTGAGTCCAGCAGAGGCTGGCAAGAGAGTCAGGGGAATTGGAGCACATGGCAGCATAGAAGGAGAGGCACAGACAACTGGATTTGTGCAGCCTGAGGAAGAGAAAGAAAAAGGTAGAGACCTTACCTCTGTCTAGGACTGCCTGCTGGGAGGACACAGAGAAGATGGAGCCAGACTCTTCTGTGAGGTGCATGATAATAAGATGAGAGGCAATGGACACAATTTGCAACATCAAAAATTCCCATTAGATATAAGGATTTTTTTTTCCTCAGTTGTGAGAGTGGTAAAGTACTGAAACAGTCTTGTCAGAGAAGCTGTCAAACCTCCATCCTTAGAGGTGTTCGAGAGTCAGCTGGACAAATCCTTGACTGAACTGATTTAATTAGACCTTTGAGCTGGCTAGCTGACCTCCTTTCCAGCCTGAAGTATTTTATGACTGTAATAACTACAGGGAGAGGAGAGCATAGAAATGGGCAAAACATGGAAAAAGCTGGCAGAGCAGTTAAATTATATGAACATTCCAGTTCTGTAGGTCAAGACTATTGGAAATGGAATTAGGTATCAAAAATACGCACCTACTTTATTGCTGGCGAAGTCCATTGCTCCAGGTAGCATGCATCTGCAAGTGTGTGTGCCTAGCATAAGCAGTGTAGAACTATTCAAATATATGTACAGATCATCACATCCTCATGTGATTCTCCAGTTGTTCATGGTTTATATGACTTTTAAATTTTTTTTTTAGCTTCATTTGTACTTTACTGTTTGAAGTGTATGTTACAAGGCTAACTAGGTTAAAAATGTTTTTCATAGTGAATTTTCTTTGCTCTCATTTTTTAACTGTAGCTCAATACTGTTTGAAATAAATAAGCAGTAAGTGTGTATATTTTTACATATTTTCTTTTTCTCTTTAGGAGATATCAAACACATTCTAGAAAATGAACTTCAGATCCCTGCATCTAAAATGCTGTTAAAAGGGTGGAAGACTGGAGATGTAGATGATAGCGTAAGTTTTCAGCTGTGTTTTCAGTTAATTGAATTCGGAGTTTCAAACTGAGCGTTTGTGGGTGGGGATTACAGTACAAGAACTGTGAGTTTGAAACAGTGTTAGATGTCTCGGGTGGCATTCTAGGAACTCTTAAACTAAAACATTGTTAAAAAAGAAGTTAATCAATGTTGTTTTTATGTATAATGTGGCCCACCTACAGTAAGGATGTTATAAACTTAACAGTAAGTATATCTCAAAACAAAATATTTTTTGGTTTTGTAAATAAGTATCAATGAGTAAAAGAAATAAATTAATATGTAAAAATTGGTGAATGTTTTATATTTGTAATTATTTTTCTCCCCTCAGACTGTTTTAAAAACTCTACACTTGCCAAAAAATAATAGTCTTTATGTTCTAACACTTGACCTGCCTCCTCCTTCTTCAAGTCATTCTGGGTAAGTCTTTTGGCCATAAATTCTACTTTTATGATTTGGTTTTGTATGGTTTTTATGAAGCCACATGTGTCCTTGCAGGAATCTGCAATCAGTAAATTCAAAGAGTTCTCACTGCTATAGCAAGTGTTGGGGTGAACTACCTCAGCACCTCATTGTTGAAAAGAAGATTAAGCTTTTTAAAACCTTGGTGTGGTCCATGAACCACTTACATACATGCAGAATATACACCTCCCAGATGTGATGACTTTAGCAGAAATCTTGTCCCTGTGGAAATGAGAGCTGGCCTTTTGTAAGTTACTGCATTATGTTGGTTCATTTAATGTAAACTTATACAGATCATTGCCAGCAGATCAGAATTTTCTTTCTGAAATGTTTGTTACGTTATTTTATCTTCTTGAACTTGTATGTAGATAGGCTGAAAAGTCAATTTCCTCTAACTGCACAGGATATCTTTTACTGCTGATTTGAATACTCAAAGTTAACGGTGAGTGTTCATATGTCAGTGGATATTGCTAAGGTTTGAAAATTAAATGTTCTTTTATGGTAAATGGAATCTTTGCTTTTATAAAGAAATTTGCAATTACTTTTATTAGTTTGGCTTGTTTTCTATCCTGCCCTTCCCTTTCCCAAAAGCAGACCTGTACACAGGAAAATATTAATTTTATTAGTAGACGCTAGAGGGTGCCCAGTCATTGAGCCTGGGAGAGCAGTGCTGCTCCGGCCGCAAGCCAGCGGAGAGGGCTGCATTCGGAATTGGTCAGACTGCATGGTTGTTCGACTGGAGTGCCTTCAAGGTGTCTGGAGAGGGAGTTGGTTTTCTGCTATTGTGGTTGATAGGAGAATATTCTACAAATGCAGTCATATTAGTGATGAAGGAAATTCTTTGACAACCATTGGAAATAAATAGCTGGTTTCCTAGCGACTAAAAGGACTTCGTATATTGTTAAAGGTACTTGTGCACATAACTGTGTAGTCTGTGGAGAAAATAAGGATGCTGATATGAGTTATAAAAGTAGTAGTAATAAAAGAAACATTAAGAGAGGGAATAGTCGCATGGGAACAGAGGGAGCAGGGTGGTGGTGAGCTGTATGTGCAAGGCGTGTGCTCTGTATGTGCAAACAGAAGCTGTGGTTGTGTGTGAGGACAGTAAGCCCTTGCACTTAAGCAGCTAATTGAAGGAGAGTGGAAATACTGTGGAAAGACACTGTAGATACTAATTGGTTGGTTTTTTAAAAATCCATTTCCAATTTAAAAGTTTTCAAGCCAGGTATCACTATATATTGTAATTTGAATGTCTTTCACTCTGGAAAAAAAACCTGGGGTCTCAAAAACATGGTTTATTGCAACTGAAATAAACTGCATAACAACAAACTTTAAAACAGTTCTTAGGTTTTTTTTATTGGATGAATGGTTTGGAAGAACTTTTCTTGCTAGTAAAATCAAAGTAGCTGTTACCTTTACAGTTTGCACTTGTTTCATAGTGGAGATTAGTTCTGGATATTTTAAAGATAAAGTTGGTACTTTTGGGATAGCAAATGGTGATTAATTAGTGGCTACTTAAACGAGGATAATTTGAAGGCTAGATCATCTTCCTGAAGTCATAAATTCTAGATGAAAGGGGAGGCTTGCCTCCAATTAAAGCGTCAATGCAGATCAAAACACATCTAATTGAAGCAATGTACCAAACCCAGTTACACTGTTTACTGCCTACTGTTAGGTCAGTTATTATTCAGATTAGTTTGTTACCCACAATTTTTAAAAGCGTCATGCTCACATCTATTATTAATGGATGCTAGGGAACTTTGCCTCTTACTTTGTGAGTTCATATGTTGTTTTCTTCAAATGCTTTCTGTTTTGAACTAGAGACAAATACTTGTGATTTTAATATCTCCAGAAATTGATATTTGAAATAACTGAGATTTCAGTACATGATATTTTATGTATATGCCCTCCTTAAAAGGAGCTATACGGTCACAGCTCTATAAACTCCAGTCTGTGCTTGTTCTTGACACTGAGGGACAGCAGTGTCTGAAATGTCATTTTCCAATGTATTGGTACATGGGCATTGAAGTTTATTGTGACAGACTGAATGGGCTTAACCCAGAACTGATTTAAACTAGCATCTCAATGTAATGGCAAAGTGATCCTGCAGTTTAAATAAGCAAAAATCTCCTAGGATATCTTCATTCATCAGTGGCATATCTAAAGCTTTTATATGTAATAGAAACCCGGTGAGTTACTACGGCATGCTAGTAAATTGAGGTGTAAAGATTAAATTTAAATGTCAAATACCACCTGTAGGGTTACATGACCTACTTTCACTTTCAGCTGGCAAAGCAATACTTATCCACACACGATATCCAGAACAATAACGACGTGTCCTGTGAGCTGTGGATGTAATAAAACCTGATTTCTAATGAATTCCTGCCTCATCCCTGCGGCTGCAGTAACTCAGCCCTCTCCCTCCATGCTTCCTGTGATCTCACCTGTCTCCAACACAGCCTCCAGTTCTTCCCATGTCTTTTGTACCATCTATAAGATTTTTTCTTTCCTCTACATAGTCGGCCTGCCCTGCCTCTCATCTCCAGCTGGTAGTCAGGTAATATCAAAGGAAAGGGGAAATTGCATGCCACTGGCCAGAGATCAGCTGGATGGAGTATAAAATGCTATGCTTATAATGTGACCTTTTACTAAGGTGGGTAATAATTTGGGTCCCTTTCGTCCATCCAGTTGTTGATTTACACCCAATCTTTGAGGCCTCTGTAACGCTGACAGACTTACTGAAACTAGTGAATGTATTCAAAAGTTACCAAACAAGACAGGTGGATGGAGAAGAACGTGATTTCCTTTGGAAAGCAGTCTTAAAAGGAAAGGTGACAAAGAATGTCCTTCATTTAACTGTCCAAGGGGAGAGATCCTTGCACCAGCTTTGTCAAATTAGATTCTTTGCTTCCTCAGAGTGCAAATGCTTCCCTTTGTTGCCTCTTGAAAGCCAGCAATACCCAGTTCAGGAAAAGGATTTTGGATAATGCAAGAGGGGAACATCAAAAGCACAGGCATGTGAGTCTGGCCATGGAGCTGTGTCATCTGGATCATCTCTCCTTTCTGTCTTGCATGTTCTGGAGGATGCTTTTTATCAATTTTTAATTTGGCTGTTGTGTTAGTGGATATAATAATGTATTTTATATTTATACTTTGCTGAATATCTGAAAGTCTTAGATACTTTGTTATACCTCATGAATCATTGGAAAGTTCAAAACAGGTTAAAAGCTATTTTACCAGGTGCATACCTTGGAGATTATTATGAATAAAGTATTTTCACTAAGTGATTTTAACTTATTTGAGAAGTGCAGTCATCTGTGTGGATAGGAAAAAACCCCACAGCTCACATCTTTTGAGCAATGGGTACATATATTGCTGAAAGCCTGTGTTTTAGATTGTTGCAGAGCAGTGGTGATCGTGGCGTAGTGTCTTGTATGCTATCAACTGTAGCAGAGTGTTAATTAAGAACGGTGTAACCTGCAACTCCAATTATTAGTATTGTCTGTTTAGCTGGACAGGAGCAGTGCCTTGCTTTAGTTACTTTGAAAGCTTCACTAAGAACAGTAAGATTAATGTTTTATTTTCACATCTGCTCATGAGACATTTTAAAAATCCTGAAGTTTAAAATGCAATAGAATGTAAACAAGAGGGCTTCAGCTCATTTACATGTTAGCCAGATTTGCTAACTGATTGCTGTTTGAACCTAATCTACCACCTCCTGCTGCATTAGCTACAACAAACATTACATTTACATACTGATTTCTTATTTTGTTTTAATGTAAATAATCTGTAATTACAGTAAATTTGGACTTCTGTTGACATGAGCTTGTATAAATCTGTAAGTTTAAAATGGAAATGTTAATTACCTTGTGTCATACCTTTTTATATAAAATTCAGAGATTTTGGGGAAAATCTCCACGTGACTGAGAGAAACACTGCCTAATGGGAAATGCTAAATGTATTTCATAAAAACTTACACAACTGAACTGATAAGGAACATTTGCTGGGCATTGATTACGGATATACTTTTGGTTTCAAAGCTTAATATATTACTAAAATGCCAAAGAAAAATGCTATTAAAAGCAAAGTATTAGATGAACAAATCAAAGCATTAAGGCAGTCACTTAACAATAGATACAACCAATCTATTTTATACATTGTGTTATATACGAATAGAAAAAACAGTAAAACTGAAAGCTTAAAATATGATAAATAACAGTACTAATACCATCCTACTTAAGCATTGCATATGCTGATTGACCAGTTGCTGTTCCCTAAGAATACACATTTTTTGGCTCAATATTGTTTGTTTTCTTAATTTATTAGACTTGCGGTTTATAATTGTGTACTGTATTGGAATTTGGATGGAGTAGCTGGTGCATAAGCTCTTTCCAGACTTTTAATTGAGTTTTGGTATTTTGAGTTTAGTGGAAAAAAATTCTTACAACTTTTGTTGCTTGAAATTCAAGTTTCAAAGAGAAACATTTTTGTTTGCATACCGTAGAATTTCAAACCCAGCTGAATTCTGGTCCACCTCTGAGGTTTCTGTGCATTGTGATAATGCCGATAACTAGTGCTATATAGACAGTCCATATGAAATCCTAACCTGGTCCGAGTCTTTCTTGCTAGAACTGGCCAGAGCAATAACTGTGCTCGGGTCCATTTTCTTTTGTCTGTTCTTAGACTTCTTTTTTGAGTGTAGGCAGAGTTCCTCTAATGGAAGACTGGTGGCCAAAAATACCATCAAGTTCCCTTGCCTCATGTGCTGAATATTGAATGTATAATTGTTCAATTGAGGGGAAAAAAAAAGTCATGGCAGTATATAATCTATCAGCAAATGCTTTTGAAAACTAGGGTTTGCAGTAGGGGGAAAAGGTGCTGATAGAAGTGGCCTACTTTAGTCCTGTTTGTAGAATTTTGTTTTCTATTCCCACTAATTAATTCTCAGATTAATTGTGTTAGCCCTGATGGAAAAAAATTGAGGAAAAAAAAGTAGAAAAAAGAAAATTTATCTTGACTTTAATGGAACCTGGGGTTTGGCCCTGGTATTTTTTTCTTTTAATGCAGATGTTTCTTTTGGGAGAGTATAGTCAACTGATGACATTTGCAGGAAAAGGAAAAATGCTGCAAACACTGAAGCCAAAATTTTAGGAATGTGCATTGTGTTCAAAGTCAGTCTTCTCAATACAGTTATGTGCACCTAAAAAGAAGCAAAAGTAAGCTTCAGCTTGCGGTCAGTGAGAAGTGCCCTTAAAATACACTTACTTTGTACACTTATTTTGTACATTTGATCATTTGTACGTTTGATCAGTGACTGAAAATACAATTTTAGGGCAAGCTGTTGTTTGGAAGCAGAGTTTTATTGGGAGAAATAATTTGGGGTAATCTCCTTCCTTAGTTGCTAGAGGAAATGAATATGGGTGGGGACTGACATTGCTGGCCATCAAAATCAAGCCCATCCTGCAGAAGGTGTTGGTAAGTGTAGGAAGTCACTGGCACAGCTGACCCATCAGATGTGCCGTCGGTTCCTGCTCCCATCGACCTTCTAACATATATGGTCCAGGTCTCACAGCTGTCAGACCTTAGGAAACCTTGATGTAGGAGCTCAAAGGATTGGATCAGTTGACCACTGTATTTCTGTGTAAGCAGAAGTAGTATTCCTCATTATATTATTTTTCTGAAGAAAAGGAGAATAATTAACCGTGCATTTTAATTGCTAACACTTTCAAAACCAATTTTCCTCATTTTTTTCAGGTGGGTTTTTTTTTTGTTAGCCAGCTTAATTTTCTGCCTCCTCTTTGGCTGTATTTGACTATGAATATGTACTGAGAATTTGCATTTTAACAACACTGAGCTTGTGTTGTTTAGAAATCCAAAAAGTAGAGGTGCTAAAATTGTTAGTTACTTCAAAAACGGAGGTTTTTAAATATAAGGCACTTAAATTAACTGTGTTTGAAGAGTATTTTTCCTTTTCTAAAAATACTCTGCTATTGCATCCAGATGAAATAGAGAAGCGGAAAACCTTTCCTATGAACAGATGCTTTTTATTAGCTTGCTGTATTTTGGTTAGTGCCGATGCGTGTGCATTGTGCATACCTTGAGAAGCTGAGGGTTTGATCAAAGTAGCCTGTTTCATTCTATGTTTACATCAATTACAGAATGAAAATGTGAGTTGTTATCGGTTTGCATCTAAGGATTTTCAGATGGAGTCAAAAACAGCTATAATAGAGCCTTGTGTAATTCTGTATGGAATCCAAAGCCATTCACGTATGCTGTAATTAATGATTTCAGAGCAATTAAATATGTCATTCGCCTCCAGTATTTGCTGAAAACAAATAAAAAATCAGAATCTGAAAAAGCGCAGGAGGATATTTTAGTTACTACTGAACATTTGCCAAAAGAAAAGATGGTGACGGCGGTGCAAAACTTAGCGTTAACAATCAAATTAGAATTACCTGTGAAAATAGGCATGCAGCATTTTAGGATTCTCTTTTTTTTTTTCCTCTTTTGAAGGACTGTTAACTATTTTAATTTTTTAGGCCTTTTCTTACAAGATTTTGTGACAAGTGTAGCCAACTTTGATGTTCAGCATAGGTGACTTGCTTCAGGTTGCATTTGTAGTGTCTGTAGTGAAGATATTTTTGTAAGGTAATTTCTCTTCAGATGTTAAAGCCAATTGTGCATCTCTTGCTAAAGCATCCAGTGAGTTTTGCATGGGTTCCTTACCAGCTGAGCACCGAAACTGCAGCTCAGTAATTCCAGTAAAATTAAAACTAACAAATCAGGACTCAAATAATCTAGCAGTCTTTCTTGTCTTCTTGTATCTTAAGATCCAGCTGTGCTCACCTGCATACAGAATTTCTTTTATTGCTAAGAGGAATGGCATGTTGAAGTGTCATGGAACAGTGAAGATGTGAAGGAAAAAAACCCCAGTCTGTCATTCTTTTAAGAGTGTGTGATTAAAAAAAATAAAAATTGATAAGCCCAGTTTAATTCCATATGCTACTGAACAGGTCAAGTCTGCATAAATCTTGTTTAGAAATCAAAGCTATGTTACAAAGTTGCTGCAGTTTTGTAGCCCATATAAGATTGTGCACAGCTGTAATTGCCGTGTCTGTAACAGAATTCCTGCCTTCTACTTTGAAAAGTCGATAGCAGCGTAATTGTGTATGTAATTAAGCAAACAGGATGCCTTTTTAACATCTAGATGTTTTGTTACCAGGAAAATCACGAAAAACCCTAAGTTTGTGACAACATGATCATATGATTGGCTTGTTTAATCTGTATCTTAAGATTTTGGTTTTAATTCTTGTGATTAAAGATGTTTTAATGTGCATTTAAACCAATTTGAGCAGAACTAACTTTTCTAAATGCTCAATACCCACATGAGAAATTTTGCTGTGGCTAGTTTTCCAGTTCTAATTAGCTGGGTTTATGTGCTTTGAATGAAACTAAGTGGAAGAATTTCCGTTTGGTTTATGCTTCAGGTAATGCCAGAGAAGCGAGAGCATGCTTTGCCTTGTTCTACTTACCATCAGTTCTTAATGTGCGTTGCAGCTTGATATTTTGTCTGGTCATCGATATGCTTACGGACCTGGTATTAATAGCATTATGAGTGCTAAGTATACCCGATGTTTGTGAAGATAATGTGACTCTCAGTTTTGAAAATACTTAACATTAGGAGAGCTTTAAAGGCTGCAGTCACCTTTTTAAGGATGGAGCTCGGAATGGCCTTTGGTCATTCTCAGCATGCTTCCTTGCATTTAAGAGTGAAAAGAGAGATGATAATGTTGTGCCTGGACTTGTCCACGTAGAGTTTAGGGTACCCTGGGGCTTTTGCATCTAACTGTAAAACAAGCTATAACATGCTTATCTCCGATTTTCTTGTTTTTCTTTCAACCATTTCAGGGCCCTGCAGGAGTCATTAAATCAGAACTTCATGCTGATCGTCACCCATCGAGAAGTCCAGCGGGAGTACAACCTCAACTTCTCAGGAAGCAGTACCATTCAGGAGGTGAGTGCTGCTTCACAGCTGAAGAATAAATATAGCTCACTATAGCTGATGCCAGCTCTGTTTAAGAGGGTTTACATGGTCTTGATGGATTTTCCTTTATTTTATTAGTCTTCTTTTGGTTTAATCAACTGGATCATCAAGATTGCTGCAATTTAATTAAAGAACTTGGCCTAAAAAAGGTTTTCTATTCAATTATACAGAAAAAATGTTTCTTTTTTTACATTGTAGTAGCAAAATATACGAACAGTGTTTATTGCGTTCTTCTAGAGTGATGAGGAAGCTATTAAAATTACATTTTATTTTTAAGACCCTGAAGATCTCTCTGTCTTGCTGTCTTTTAACCAGCTCCATCACCATTTTGTAGGCATCTGTACCATTGCTGGTTGCTCTCGTAGTGCTGTAATTCTTACTGGCTTGGTAGCCAGATGGTTCTGTGTATAACAGACGTCACTGCCGTTCTGTAGAATGGCCAGCAAGGGGTGATGTTGTAGAGAACTGTGTCAGAATTAAGTCCTATAGGAACGAATATCTCCAATATGACTCTGGACCCTCTGACTTTAGAACAACAAGTACGTGCATATTTTTAAAACTCCTTTCTAAAGCCAAAGGCTGCTGTCCAATGCGCCGTGCTGTGTCTAATGCCAGATGTTTTGGATATTATTTTCTGTAAAACTCACAAACTTCTGGAGACATGACAAACAATCTAGAAAAGTGATTCTTTAGAATTCAAGTTACAAAATATTCAGATTAAATGTTTGCTTTTTAAATTAAATGTATATTTGCTAGTGGTCTGACACTTGTCTCAGTCTTTTAGGGCTGAACAAATTTGATTGAAGTTTTTCTTATCACATGCTGATGTTGTAGACAGAATTATTTTAAGTTCCATAATACTGGCTATGGGAGCAGTATCTCATGTGACAATAAATGATCATTAACCGTTTTCACTGTGAATCCTATTAAGAGCTAAGTTCTGATCTTTACCCTGTGTGAAAGCCTGTTTTCTGCTTTACAGTTTTAAACCTATTATAGTAAGTTCTGTTTTTATTTTTAAAAAATAATATAAACAAAAATAGTTGCATCCATTTATTTTTTGAAGGTCCAAGCTCTGACACTTACAATTAAAAATATTTTGAATATGGAAATCAGAATATTTCTTTTTAGTTTTGAAATGGCGAGATTCTAAAAGAAATCACATACGTACGTATTGTCTGTTTGGTTTTTTCTGTGCTGTACCAATTACTGCTTCACTGGTGGGTTTCACCCAGCTTAAAGGAAGCAGAAAGCTGTGACAGTGCCTGGGAACCCAGGCTGCCTTTATGTGCACTGAAGTTTTCTTCTTTGTTGCTAATGGCAGTTTAAAAGTTGGTTATGATTTTCTCCATTAAACAGCTGAAATCCAACCAACCCCTACCAAGCCATAACCTGCACGAGCACCAAAACTTTCTTTGCCTTTCGGTCTTGTATCTAAGTATCACATCCAATGTAATATATAAAATTTTGAAGGCAATTTCAGATGCTAAAATGAAAAGAGAGCTCCGGACTTTCTTGTGCAGCTGATGCTGAACAGGTGAATGTCTGCCTGCACAAAATCTCCTGGAAATCGCTGGGGATTTGGCTGAGGTACAAGGGTTGGCGAACATTTGTCTAATTATAGAAAACAAGCACTGTTTTGTATGTTAACTCCCTAATGGCTTTTTAATCTATTTTTTTTTCTTTTAGCATAGGGTGAGCACTGTAACAAACGACTGATGAATCTAGTTACTCTGCGCAAATTGGGGGAATCTGTGATATCTTTCCTTCTCTTCTCTCCTTTGTCTCTCTCCTCTCTAGGGACTGATAGAGATTTTTTTTTTCCTTCACTCTCTCGTTCACACTTTAATAAATTAATATTTTACTTTCCTTCTGGTATATTTTTGTAATCGTGGAAGAGCTCTATGTGAGTTGCAGTTGCCAACCACAAGAGGGCAGGAAGGACTATTCAATTATTACCTAAAAATGCCGTTCAGTGTTTTCAAATTAGCTTCTGGTATATTAACAAAAAGGAGTATAATGGCCAAGTTATTGTTTGATTTACAGATAATTGGCATATTGCAGGGAGGAGACTTAATTTCACCCTTTTAAATTAAACAGGGAGATTTAAAAAGACATAAAATATTCATTAATGTTCAGTGATTATAAAGCAGTGGCATATATTTATTCTACCTTTATTACTGTTTCGATGGGAAAATACTGCAAATATTTCAGAAATCGACTTGGCCATACTGACAAGTTGAAATGTTTAAGCAGTGTTAATGCAATCTGCTCACACGTTATATCCTATGCAGGAAGATTCAAAATTACTACATCAATTATTAAAAGAAATATTTAAAATTCTAGAAATGTTCTACTGTTTTGTTGGGTGCAACTGTCTCTCCGGGGCCAGTTGTTTAGTTTGTTGTTGTTGTTAATGCTGCGAATTTTTAAGGGATAGATTATTTTTTCAAGTGTCTCAAAAAACCCTAAAAAGCCTACTCCACCACCCTTTCTAAACTGTCATAAGCATTTTGCAATGGACTAAGTGCAAAATCCAGTGAGCTCTCAGCTGTGCTTTCCTAAACCACTGTTGCTTCAGTTCTGTCACCATTTTTTTTATTTGTTTAGAATGCACGTTTAATAGTAAGCAATATTTGAGTGAATTATTATTTCAAAGCAATCTTGCTGTTTAATGGGGAGACAATCTGACAGAAAATTCTCCAAGAGAAGCCTGGAGCTGTAGTGCTCGTGTCTGCCTCCGCAGTTCCTGGTGTATCAATTCAATGGTTGGATTTTGGATGGTACTTAATTTTTTTATTTTTTTTAAACATGCTTTATCTACATCTTCAACTGTTTACGTATTAAGATTTAATTTCTCAGTTTAAAAAAAATACAAGTTGCATTCAATTATATTGCAGTGGGCTTATGAGCCTACAGGGAATATTCAGAAATGAAATAAAAGATAAAACTGAACTTGTCCAACATTCTGGATATTGAATTTGTATTTATTTTGTGAGTTGGACAGGGGCGTTGTTAACTTGGAAAGTTAATGATAACATGATGGCCTAAATTGCAAATTAATCTGTGTCACAGGTTTCTGACATCTGTTTGTTCTTGTAAAATTGCAGTATTAAATCAATTCTGGGCAGATACTGTTCTGGGAAATATCGTGATTACTTTTTTCCATGATCCGCATTTTAAAGTGGAAATTAGGAGGTTTTGTGCCAGTTTGGAGACTGTAAATTAATAAGTTTTTAATGTATTATATGGTTAAATAAGGACAATTCTAACAAATTGAACTCCTAATACTTACAAGACTAAGAGAGGTTTTCTGTCTGGATACTTGCTCTGTATTCTACTAAGATAATCTGTAGAGACTATCCATAATTGGAGTGAGAGAATTTTTAACTTTTCATTTGAGAAGCTATGTGCTACATTATCACAAATCATTGCCACATTCAACGTAATTTATTTTCTGTCTGTTCCTACGAACTTGTTCTCGTTTAGAAATGAACATTTCTACTACTCTTTATTTTTTGCAAGTTGTAGCTATATTATTTGATGGAAATGAAGTATGTTTCATGGAAAGCAAGTTTGTGCTGTTGTCTTGGAGCAGACAAACTAGTTCGTGAAAAGCTTTGTTTTAATTGGAGTTCTTGTCACAGTAGCGTGCTCTGCACTTTTTGTTGTTTTAGTCAGTGACATAGGAAAAAAATAGAAATTTTTTTAAACAAAATTTATAACTCCATTAGAAACAAGGAGTTTGTGTTTGTCTGTTTTACTTTTGGTATAGACTTTGAAGCCTTTTTGTGATTCCTGTGTGCAGGGTTACACAAGTATCCAGTGTACACAAGCTGTGGCTGCTAGAGGGTAGACGAGTTGAATATACGGAAACCTCAGGCCTCTTGTAGACTGGTGATTTTATTTTGTAACTACTGGAGATTCCAGTTGAGAATACCAGGTAAAGCATGTACTGGGCACTATAATTCCTAGTAAAACATAAAATCTGTGCAAACAGTGCAAAGGAGATGGGTCCCTAAGTGCTGGCTGCCTCTGCATCGCTGCATCTGCTCCTTATTCTGTCCCTTTAGCCAATAACCGAAGTGGAGGGTGGCTGCTTAGCATCCCTGTCACCTGTCATAGGTAATATATTTGTTCTTTGTTCCCTATAGACTTACTGGCTAAGGTGGAATATGAAAAGCAGTGTATCCAATAGCACTCCAGGCAGGAGGAGGAACTCTCTGTGCATACAACTGCTTGGGCTGAGATAAACTCTGAATTCTGTGTTGACAGACCCTAGTGACAGTTTGAAGTCCTTTGTGCTGCATTTTTTTTAAACTTTTTTGATAAGTGGATGAATGTGAAACAAGATACAAACCCACCATTTATAAACTTTATTTCAAAGGCCTAAATAAATGCAATATATGAATATGGGTAAGCAGATTAATTACCTTCAGGTTGCAGAAAAATAACCCAGCTGAAGGTCTTAAACCTCTTTCAGATTTGATTTTTTTGGTATCTGTACAAAATGTTTTTAAGCCAATTGTTGTTGAGCAAAATCATCCACAGTAAAAGGTCAGCCATTGGCACGGGGACACAAAATGTATATATAAATAATATACTTTTATTTAATGTTGTTGCTAAGTAATTACAATAAAATACATTTGCCAGAGATCAGAATATGGACATATCTGAATATGGTACATGCATTTAACAGTTTCAGAAACAGTTGTGTTGCATTTTGAGGTTTTTTTACTTGCTTTAAAATTGGTGAAAACAAATCTCATGCTAATAAAAATCTGTAACCAACACTTCTTGGTATTTAATAGAAGGTGCACAAATATTCTACGCTATTGTGCAGTTATTCTGTTAGTATCAGAGAAGCTCGTAAAATACATTGTTGCTATACTGATTGTACTCGAGACATACATTCTTTTTTGTTAAATTTGAATATTTCGTGAGCTTTATAAAGAAATGTCATGTGAAAATTATATTCAATTTACAGTGAATCATAACAACCATATACATAATTTAAACATCTATCACTGTTATAGCCTTGGTGTTCTACAGTGGTAAATGAGAACCAGCTAGCAAACTAGGATTTGACTTCTGAAAGGAGAGGAAAATTTATTTTTATAAAGCTAAGTCAACTTCTTGATTTCTCTTTTTGTCTGTCTTTTAAATGAAACCAGCACATTGCTTAACTAAAATGTATTTGCTGAAGGAAGACCTTGATAAACTTTTTGTAAAGTGTCGCATGTTTTATGGATTAAATGAAAATAAGAATTATATGAAAAGGCAGTTCCTTGGGAAATGAAGAGGAAGTACCTTTTATGTACCTGTTCAAAAGTGATAGCTTCATTAGGCAGTTAAAATATCTTAATATCTGAGTGTAGAGATCTGTTTCGAAGAGATCATATTAATAAAGGTATATAATTTTTATTATTTTTCTTTTAACGCAACAGAAACAGCAATAAGAGATAAAGGAAGGGCACTCTTCTGCTTCTCTGTTAATTATGAAACTTAATGTATTCCTGCCAGAATATGTTTCATAACCTGTGATTTGGTTTTGGTGGGTTTGGATGTGCATATCATTAAAGAAGCGATCTTCAGTTATCAAAAACTAGTAAACATGGACATTTTTATATGCAAGAAAAGGCAGAGAGTAAATAATTGCACTGGTGACCAATACTGTAATAATCCTGTTTTACAATATGCACTTGACAGGTTGTAATAGTGCTAATTGAAGAGACTAATTCACACTTGCTTCATTCTATTCAAAGGCAAAATCAGCAGCTTGTTTTGCTTTTGACCAGATGGTCCTGATGAACACCTACTGTGCACTTTAAGTGCTTTACTAGAATTACAAAGGCTGGGGGCTGCATCCGACTCAAAATGATTTGAGAAGAGAAAAAAAACCTCGCTGCTCAATGGATTTGGTGCAACTAAATTAATTCTAGTGGACCCATTACACATTGAGCCCCCTTTTCAAAGTGCTGAGCCTCCTCGTTTGTTCTGTAGCAATGAGAAAGTGAAAGGCAGATTACTGCAAACAGAAATAAAAAAAAAGTGCTGTGAAAAGGAGAAAAGAGGCCTTGAAGCCTTTTCATATCATTTGGGTTTTTCAAGTGCGTTATTTTTGGGGAGGGTGGATGTATGAAAAGCCAATTGGAGTTTTTTTTGTTTTAAAGTGCGCTATTTAAGTACTATGAATATAAAAGCAAGAGCAACAGTTGACTGAGTTTACTGTGGTAAAGCTTTATGTCCAAGGATGAATCACATTCATTATAGTCAATGCTTTGTATTTTCATATGAATGTAGGGTTAGTTTCACAAGACTGTGTCTGTTTGGGATAATTATAATTTAATATTTTCCTTTCATAAAGTTATCACTGTAGATACCTAAAATTTACTGAAAGCAAGGTTTTTTTCCTTGAATAAATTTAGAAGCACCCAGAGAGTTTAAAACTCTGAAGGAAGCTGTTTGATTTCCAAGGGAAGGCGAGGCGTGTTCCAGTAGCGCTGAAGCGCAGATTATTATAACTAATTAGAAGTCACACATCTGTTAGCTTTCGATTTATCAGTGCTTGTAGTTTGGTGTGTGTGTTTGTGTCTCCCTTCTTCCTTTCTCTCCTTCTCTGTCTCTATTACACTCCATCCATAAGTGTAGTTGGATTTGAGAGAAACTCTCAAAGGATAAGGATCAGTTTATTTGAATTTGAAAGTAATGGGGAGTCATTGTTATAATTTTGGTTATAGGTTCAGCTCCGTAAATGCTCAGTCATGTGAATTGTTCTTATTTTAGAAGTAATCATGTTGAATTGAATGGCTTTGCTCATGTAATTTAAGGATGCTAAGGATTTTGGGGATCAAGACCTAATTTAAAACCCTGAATTTTTAAAAACTGCAATTAAAACCAAAGCTTGCTATTCTGATTTTGAATATTTGCTATGTTTTACTTTCAGGGTAGAGAATTTTTATGCAAGGCTTCTATCCTAATGCTAGCTATTAAAAAGGTGTTAGCTTGAAATGACAAGAAAACCGAAGCAGCTTTATGAACATATTAAACAGCTATGTCCCCAGTTCCTGTGCTGAGTGAGGAAGCAATACTCTGTAGCTGAATAGCATAGCACTGCTGTCTCTAGAAATTATATTTCGTTGAATCATAAGTGAAGAACTAAAGTTAGCATTTTTTGCAAATAAAAAAAATCATTTACAACTTATAAATTAAAGTGTAATAGAGTGTGGTTTAACCTTTCTATCCTATGCTGACTATAATATGATCACTTCTATTATTGCATGATATACACTTATATTTTAAAAAAACAACAATCATTAAACTGGTGATTTGTTTTCAAACAATGAAATTTGTATTTGTGCAAATTATAGTAGGCACAGTGTTCTCTCATGTTTTCTCATCAAACAACCCAATTATACTTATAAATAGTGAGGTGCTAATGAACTGTTGTTCTGGAAAAGTTGTTTGTTTTTCTTTTTGTTTTTGTTTTATAACTTGAGTAAGAAAGGAAACACTTCACAATTTTAGAGTGCTTGCTTGGTGAGAAAATATTTGAAAATATTGTATTTATGTAAATCATGTTGGTGCTATCACTTTTAAATACACAACAGAAGCTAATCTAAAAAGCCATCAGTTCGTATGGAGCGCAACTAGATTCTTGACACTGTAAATTGCTCACTTAATTGGGAACTGATGATTTACATTTATTCATTGAGTTACGGATGTTTTTTCACTAAGTTTATATTTCACTTTAAAGTGTAGTACTGCATTCACTTATAGAAAGAGGAAATTTTTTGGAGAGTTGAGGTGATGAGGATATTTAACATAGCAGTTGTGAAGATACGGTGACGAAATGGTCAACAGTCTTAGCAGCAGTGTAACAATAATGCTGTGCTACATCGCTTTGTAATTACCATGCAAAGAAAATACTCGCCGTTTCAAATGTGAGTTAATGTTTGTTCCTGTCCAGTCTATAACATCTTAGTGAAACAGAGCGCTATCTCTTTAGTAAACCCATTTCTTATGATTTTTCAGTTATATTCCTGTGTCTGTGTGAAACATGAACTTGAAAAGTTCTTTTGTTTTTTGTATGAAGAATTATGGGCATAAATTGAAGAGCCTTGCACTCATTTAAAGGATAAAATGGCCTCGTAATCACCCTCAAGAGATCCCTGTTACTGTTTTTAAAAAGGGTTATAGAAGCTCTCAGCAAACATTTGCAATAAGTGGCAAAATTTATGCCTTGCTTTGTGATAGTTGCGTGACCAGACAGTGGGGCATAGGATTGTTTTAGGATTTTTACAGCTGCTGGCAAAAAGCATCTGTTCCCAGAAAAGCCTTCATTGTTTAATTTTGACACTGACTTTTCCATGCTGCTTGTACCAGTCTCTGGATTAGGTGCCACTAAGATAAAATTTGTTTTAAGTTGCTCCCAAATGCAGCTGTCGCTGTACACGACCTTGTAGCTTTGGGAAAGGAGACATAATCAAAACAAGCGTTTTTGTGCAAGGTCATCTCCGTAGACTGAAAAAGCTCAGAGCAGGAATTTTGACAATATTTTTTCTTGTGAGCAGCAAGGCTATTAGCATTTGTGTTTATTTAATAATTCTTCTGGTGATCACTAACATGTATGACTGCCTCAGAAATGATGAAAGAAGGGGATTTTTTTAAACCGCACTGCTTTTTCTTTTACATATACTTTATTTATTCTGACTGAGCAGTTACTGTGGTATCCGGTTACATGCACTCCCTGTGTGTTCACGTGTATCTCTGTATCTCTACAGTGAAATGGAATGATTGACGAAGATCAGGGAAAACTGACATTTTTGAAAGAGCTTCCATTTCTTTCCTTCAAAGTTTCCAGTGAATTAAAAATGAAAGAGCCCTTCATTTTATGTATCCCAGAGTTGTGTTAATTTCTACCCAGCTGGTCTAAAATGATTGATACAAAGCCAAATTTGTGACTGACTGCATTACAAAGTCTGTAATTTGCTAATGAATTATGATAATAATCTTTCATCATACATGAAAGATCTAGACAAACAATTTACTAACTATATAGTTTGATCACAATTTTTGGGTTTGTACCAAGCCTTGAACCTACTTTATTTTTTCCTGCCTAGATTAGCAGACCAAAGTGAACTTATTCTTTGCTTGTCTTGAAAACAGTGATGCTGGAAGATACGTGGGGATGATGGTGGACAGCAGAAATGATACAAGCTTGTAGTGCGAAACTCCCTATGTAATGTATATATAAAGCAAACCACCCAGTTTCCAACTAGGAAAGAGTATATGTGGCACAAGAAGCTGTTTGATACCGCATCTGCTGTTGTAGAGATGTAGAAGAAAATGGAAACAAGTTAGAGACATTTCTCAAGTTAAATCTCCTCCAGGTATGGTAGACACAAACTATTAAAAGTATCACTAGACAAAGGCATAGGAGCAAACTAGGCTTAAAAAGAAAGGAAAACAAAACCAAACCCTCCAGAAAAGTGGTAACTGCCACAAGATCCTGTTGACCTGAGTGAAATTCGTGAATTTGTGGTTACGTGCAGTCAGCAAACAGTTGGTCTTGCACACTCTAAGGGCCTTCCAAGGACAACATCCACGCTAGGGTGTGAGCACAGTATAAGCAGGTCCCTTCCTGTATGAAATCTGTGGATCTTCCTGCATGGATCTATAACTAAAGGTTACTTCCCAGTTCTGCAGAACTTGCTTCTGCATTGAATGTTTTACTTTTCCACTAGTGAGCAACACAGGAAAAAGGAGAGAAGCTTTCTGATCTTCTGTTTTGCAAATAGACTTGATAATTTTTCTGCTTCTCTTGAGCTTAGTTCAGTGGATTTAAATTATCAATTTGATGTTCAACCTAAAAACCCAACCAACCAAAAAAACCCCAAGACAAAAACCAGTGCTGCCACTGTTGTTTGAATGAAACTATTGACTTCAGTGGTTTCTGGGTTTATATATCTCTCTTCAGAGTGTGAATTACCTGAAACAGTTGGTTTCTCACCCAAAAACACACAAAACCAAAATTGTATGGAGTTTCCTGTGGCTACTGTTAATGTGAAATGTTGTGGGATTGGGGAAAAGGCAGAAAAAATAAAGAATCGGGAAGTAAAGGTAAGAAAGCAGCACAACCAGCAATAGCAAGAAAATGCAAGTACTGGGAATGTGGCCTTGTGAAAAGACAAGGAAAAGAGCTTTGGGGTAGGTGCTGACTGGAAAGGGGGTTGAGCCACGAACGAAGGCTTTTTGTGGTTGTTTTGTTAAGTTGTCTGTTGTTACCATACTTAGGGAACTGGATCTTTGTGAATAACCAGGATGTGTTCATGAATTACCTCTTACAGAATCAGGGTAGAAAGAAAAAGTCTTAAGTTTGGTTAGAAGAGGATATTGGTTTTATATTGTTCTCAAATTTAGTTTATTCATTTCTGATGGCAGGCTACCTTTTGTTGAACTCAGCAGCTCTAAAAGTAACTCTTACTTAAGAAATGTTGTGAGTTATGTTTGCATCAAGTAATTTGTTTCTCTGAAACCATAAGCTGAGTTTCAGTTCAACATCTCCCCTCTGTGTCTTGCATGAACTCCTGTTTGCACTTACCCACAAAAAGTCCCTCTTCTAAGATAAGAAGGAGTTACTCCTGAATAATTCAAAAGTGAGGAGTGTAAGGAGTGCTTGGATTATTCTGGGGAGTGTTTTGTGTGTTGACAATTTCACCTATAGCTAACAGTCTCTTTCACCCGCTCTGCTTAAAAGGTCTTGACTCTTTTTTTACTCTGTGCATTAACATTGGGCTGGCAGAGAAAAGGCGAGACCACAGCTGAGAACTGTGACCACAGGGCATCCTGGACCAGGACTAAAGCAAATGAAATGGAGAAGCTCTGACATTCTCCACGAAAACCAGCAACAGAGCAGTGGAAAAGGAGACGCTTTTGTAGTACATAACAGTAAAATGAAACTTCTCTCCCTGTTGCAAAAGGTAAACTGTCAACTCAGGCAGGCCCACATTAGTATTTCAAGGTTGGGTCTTCATGAGGCCAATGAAAAACAAGGACATTCTTGGTAGGATGGAAGTTTTGTTTTGTTTTGTTTTTTTAATGAACACAGAGTAGTAGACTGAGATAAAACTTGAATTGTCATGGAGATGTCTTTACTCTCCTACTTAAACCTTCCCACAGAACACTAAGTTGTAGTTTCCAGTTATGTCTATATGAGCATGAAGGACAGTGCAACAGGAGGCCTGCTTAGAAATCCAGTTGGTGGTGAGGATCTAACATTCACGCTACTTATGTTTCTGGCATTCTGCTAGCGACCATTTCTAGTCTGGTTCTGTGGATTGAATGTTTCTCAGCAGTTGAAATTTAAGAATTGTGCATCTTCTGTTTCAGTGTGATTGTAATGGTATTGCTCTGAGACCACTCCATCGTGCAAGCTGAAGTACCATAAGTTGGGCAAGTGGGAGTCTTCAGATCAGGAGTGCAATTTTGAAGTGAATCACTAGTGCAGTTCCATCCTACAGGGACTGGATCTGCATCAGTCCTCTGGTGCAAAACAGTGTTTTCAAATCTTACACCATTGGGAAACCTTCTCCACTGTAGCAAACACTGCAGTTTTAAAAAATAATTCTGTAAACAGAGGTAGTCAAATTCTTTCTGAATGGGAACAAATAAATGAAAGATTAAGTGAAAAGTGCACGTCCTGTGTGTTCCAACTCACTGCAGAGGAGTCATGCAAAGAATCGACATGAGCAGTAAGACCAGCCTTTTGACTAACCAGAAAGGTATAGCTCTTCCTTTGGAAGAGTACGTTAGCATTGTGTTTCATTCAGTTTTTTTCTTAAGATCAGTTTGAAGTGAGGAATGATAAAACTCGGAGATTAAATGTTCCATCTGAAACATAAATGCAAAGCAGAGGATAATTTTAGCATGCAGGCTGGAATAAGCCTCTGCCATCTCCAGACACTGGTACCAGGAGAGAACTGCACATCCAATTTCAGTTCTCCTTGTGTGTCCTTTGCCTGCTGTCAGTGTATAGGTTCGATCTAAGACATTCAACTCTAACTTACAAAATCTGACAATCACCCATCTGTATATTTTCTCCTCTGTAGGCAATTTTGCTTGTTTGGTAAACCGTGTCTTTTTCTATTTTCTTTTTAAGAATTTGTTCTATTTCTTTTATTTTCTGTTACTCCACATACATATTTTCACTTTTACTGCTTTCTCATTTCTGCCCTTTATCTTCTCGTTTATTGACTCTTTCGCAGTATTTATTGAAAAACTTTTAAGAATTCCTTCATTGCTCTACTTGTTTTAAAAAAATCAAGATGTGGCTTATCTGACTTAACTTTTCCTATACACTGTTTTCTCCTTACTGTGCAGAAAAACATACCGTAAATTAGACACTTCTGGATTACTACGCTCTTTATACTTCTGCAGTGCAGAGTGCTAAGTCTGTTGAATTATACTTGAAAACTGTTCCTGTATGGAGGGAATTACTGAGTGCAGTGCTCGCGCGTTAGCTTTTCAGACACTGACTTTTCACTGATTATTTTACGGGTATCAACTTTTTCTGTCAACTAAATTTTTGTTCTTGGTGTTAATTTCCATGGTTCAACAAAATCACACTTTCCTAGGATTAAGAACCGTTCTTACATTTTTAGTGTCTTTTAGCTGGTGTACATTTTGTACACTGAATTTGCATAACTGTGAGTATCGTTGTGGTTCAGAGGAGGAGCTGTTAGTGTGAATCTGTAAAAGAGTTGTTTTATTAACATCTTCACAGGGAAAAAGCAGAGAGAATGGCTGAATATGGAAATGAGCAGCTTCTAATGCTATAACTTGTCAAATAACCATTGATGCAGTATAGCTGAGCAAACTGTTTCAGTGTGTGCATATACAGTAGGTATTCCTCGCCAAATTAATATTTGCATTTGAAATATGTGTGTAGTGCAAATACATGAGAAGTATATAACAATTAATAATATTTTGTGTTTGATGTTTACATATAGTGTGCTCTGCATTTTAATTCTTGATGTTATCTGCTCCTTTAATCATCTTGAATTAGTGTTCCAAATGTATTGATTCAAAGGGATTTATTACTTAGTTATTAAGGTTTGATAGGCATTTTTATCCTTGAAACAGCTTGGGTTTGGTCAGTAGTTAGCTGGCATCTTTTGAGGTTGCCATTTTGTTCTTTAAAATTATAGACCATTTTAAAACTCCAGTGTCACCTTTATGAATGTTTCTGAGTTGTAGTGAGATGAGAAGAACTCAGAGAATAGGATACCACTTCAATAGTGTTTTCCAGCTTAGAAGTGCTCTGTGCAAAACACCGCATTGTTTTAGTATAAAGGTGTACTTCTAATCTGATGTAGTTAAACCAACATGAACTATTGTGTGAATGTTCTTATTTATCTTTAGGGCAGCTTGTTCTACTTTAACATAAACAGAGGAGGAATTTGATGAAGTTAAAGCAAAGAAAGGCTTGTCCTTGGAGAGGTGAAAAGAACAATTTAAACCTGTATTAGTTAATACATGACAAATAAATCATAGTAAACTCCTTGTATTTATAAAACACTTAGTCATATACCTGCATCTGGTAGAGGGCAAAACTTTGCTTTCCCTCAAGTGTGCCATCTTCCCTATGCAAACAAGTAGGAACTCCAGTCTATACTAAAACCAACACTAGTTGTAAAATAATGAAGCAACACCAAGTATTGTAGTGCCAAATGTGGGACATGCAGTGAACCTGGTAAGCGTGCCCTCCTGTCGGTGCTCCTACATCTCGCTATAATGAGCTTTAAGTATTCCCTCTGAAGTGGCACATGTTCAAGCGTATAAATAGGGACTTTGATTTGAGGACCCTTTACAGTGTCTCTCAGTTTTATGTAACAAAAAAACCCACAAAAACCAATCCAACCAAACAAAACCTGACATGTTCTTCAAGGCATTTAGGGTCCCCTCCTGGATTTCTTTCCATGATGACTTCCTTGTTCAGACAAAAGGAGTCCTTTGACTTTGGCTGGTTTCATAGACAAAAAAATAAGTGCCTCCTGGGCTTTTCGAAAGCTCTTTCTCAATTCCTTGTGGATTTTTCCTCTCCTTTCTGAATTATGACTAACTTACCATAATGCAGTTGAAATTAGGAAAAAATGTCAGTTCTGTACTCTCTTCTTTTGACTGCTTGGCAATTTGAATGTAGCGTTACATTAGAAATTACTAGAAAATTCAGTGTTCATATCTATCATAAATAAAAACTTGTTTACACTTTTAGTTTCTGTAAACTAATCCATGTCCTACCACTGTTAAAGTGATGACTTGGTTTTGTTTTGTTTTTTTAGTTCTTTGTTCAATTTAGTGATAAATGTCACTGTTATTGAAGAAATGTGAAAATACTGTATGATGAGATTCATGGTGTTTTGGAGCAGCTCTGTGTTGCAGCGGTTGTTCTGTGATTTTAGGGAATGGAGTGAGAGATGTGGAGCAGTGTTAATGCAAAATAAGAGTAGCTCTATTCCCAAAGTGCACCTTAAGATAGCTTGTTTTTCTGGTTATTTTATTTAAAAATTAACACCTTGTACCTTCATGAATTTAGGTCGTATTCTGTCTTCCTGTCTGTGAAGGTAGGAGGCTGCTTCTGTGAAACTGTCTGTGTCCTGGGGGTCGTGTCCTGCTGCCCTCCTCACAGAGGTGCCCCTAGAGCTTGAGGGTGGGAGAGTGAGGAGGAGAGGATGAGCTGTTCTTGGCAGCCATTTGCCCTTAGACTTCTGGTTTGGATCCTAGCTGGGAGTCCCTGTCAGTTTATAGCTGTATTTAACTCCCTCTCATCCCGCTCCCCTCTTGCTCCCCATGTGGTGCTTTGAAGGCAGCTCCTGGGGTCAGCAGCAGCCTGGCTTCTGCAGGAGCCAAGCTCCTACTCAGAAAGGGAGCCTGAGAAGCAGTGCAGAATCACAGAATCACAGCATGATAGGGGTTGGAAGGGACCTTTGAAGGTTATCCAGTCCAACCCCCGCCAGAGCAGGATCACCAGACCAGGTCACGCAGGAAGGCGTCCAGGCGAGTTTTGAATGTCTGCAGAGAAGGAGACTCCACAACCTCTCTGGGCAGCCTGGTCCAGTGCTCTGGTACCCTCACAGTAAAGAAGTTTTTCCTTCATGTTTAGATTGGACCTCTTGTATACCAGTTTGTGACTATTGCCCTCTGTCCTGTCAGTGGGCACAGCTGAGAAGAGTCTGGTCCCATCCTCCTGACACCCACCCTTTAGATACTTACAAGTGTTAATGAAATCCCCACCTCAGGCTCCTCTTCTCCAGGCTAAACATTCCCAGCTCAGCCTTTCCTCATATGGAAGATGCTCCAGTCCCCTCATAATCTCATTGGCTCTATGCTGGACTCTCTCCAGTGTTTCCTTGTCCTTCTTGGACTGGGGAGTCCAGAATTGGACACAGTATTGCAAATGTGGCCTCACCAGGGCAGAGTAGAGGGGGAGGAGAACCTCCCTTGACCTGCTGGCCACACTCTTCTTAATGTGCTCCAGGATGCCTTTGGCCGCCTTGGCCGTTAGGACACATTGCTCGCTCAGGAGCCAGACAGACCTGTCAATATCTTTTTTTTGCCCTGAGTGTTAATTGTGGTCACAACAGTTAAGTGTTTCTGTAAAATTAACATCTTGGTATTATGTATTCATTTTCCGCTGTGTAGCTTCAATGTCAAGTTTACCCAGCAGACAAGTCCTAACAAGAATGTATTTTCTGACTGCTGCTACTGCAAATCTCAGCCTGGGATCTCAGAAAAATCAGTGTTTGTTCTGGTTAGCAGCTAATAGGAAACAATAAAGATTTTGGGTTTAGGATTTAATTGGCACTGATGTTGATGCCGGAAGAACAACCACACACAGTTTACTCTTGTGAAGCTTTATTGATTCTTTTTTTTAAAAGGAAAGCTCTGATGAAAGTAAAAAGCGGCATTTAATTTGCAAGTATTTCCACACAGTTGTTATTCTGAAATGTGCTTTTCTATGCGCTATTCCCTGCACAGTAAACATGCCTTAGGATCTTCTGTTTCAGAGACATACTGAAAAACAAAAGTGTAATGTTGTCATTTCTACTGTTCTGCTTGTTCATTTGGATGATACTGGGGCTTTCTTGCATGTTAAATTTACGTCTTTCCCAGGGCTAATGTCTGATGTATGTTTAAGAAAAATTAAGAAAATGTGACGTTGGCGTATCCTCAAAATCCAGATTCTAATCTTTTAGTGACCTATTTCCAAGGATCAGATCTGGTGATATGAAGAGAAGCTTCCTGTGTTGCTGACGTTACCTGTGTACCAAGGTCTAGAAACAGGTTCTTTTTTGTCGCTAAGGGAAATAATTTTTTGAACTTTAGTTAGTAACTTGAGGATATTTCTTCAAGTATAGACTGATCCCATGCTTTCAGAGTCTGCAACAAGGTCAAAGACACGCAGCAGAACAAACTGCAGGGGTCTTTGAATGACTTCCTGCTCCCGTGGCTTCCTTGCAAACCATGATGGAGACTTCAGGGTATCGTCACTGACAGCCACCGTAGATGGCCTTATTTGCAGTAGCTGCTATCTCAAGTCTCTGCTTTCAAAACAGTTTTGAAGATTTTGGAAGGAAGTGACCTATTTCCCCTCCAATCCAGTCAATCAGTTTTCTCCATAGTTTTGGTGATAGATTACACACATTTCTTCTGCTCTGGAACTGCAATTTAAAATGCCTGGCTCTGTGAAACCATTACCAGCAGCTCTTAGCTTTCTGCTGGCTTTCTGCCATCCCTGCAACCTTTCTTCTTGCTGCTTTTCAGGAATTCATTTTTGCAAGCCATCTGCAGGCAAGCCTTTTCTGGGTCTTCTAATCCATCAGACTTTATTAATGGCCTCTTCTTTCAAGGGAAGAGGATTTTGCAAATACTATTCCAAATATCTAAAATGAATACAAGATAAGGATACTCATCTTTAAAATAGGGGGTCTGAGTGCCTTTATTTTCACATTCATGTGAAGAGTTGTGATGTTAGTGTGCAGGTTTCTCTACTCAAGGAGGTCAGTTAATCTGTGTTTCCTAACTTGGCAGATTCTTGTCTCTACGTTGCAGCTAATTTCTTGCCCCAAAACTATCTTTGACTGTGAATGTGTCATGACTGCTATTCATGCACATGTCATTTAGAGACACAAAGCTACAGAGTAAATTCACCAAATGTATTGTCTGGAGTCATGGCAGCCATGTGATAGGTTACATGGCTTTCTGTCCCTTTAATGATTGGCAAGTAAGTGACAGCTTACTCGCCCAGACAGGATCGCAAGCTTTTTATAAAATGCTTTTCAGCTGCTTTTGATAGTGTGTGTGCAGAAGCCTCACATGCTCCTCTGTCGAGGTGCCGATCACACATTAACAGAGACATTCAGAGACCTGACTCTTCTCTTAGAAAGCATTCGGTCTTTCAGAAAGGCCCATTTCCCTCAGGTTCATCTGCCTGAGTGCCCAAAGGTGACATACACAGATGGTTTGGAACATTTCTGACAACTGGGAGACCTTGGAGGATATCCTCAAAACCTTCCAGGTTGTGGTTACTCAAACCTGATCTTTTAGTTTTAGAAACAACACAAAAAGTGCTGATGAATCTATTCTAGACCTTACATCTCTTTAGTGGGCCTGTTACATGCGTGCTTGATCTGTTGGATGGGCTTCTAATTAGTTTTCTTCTAAGTGTTCTCACATAGACCATACAAGAGGTGTTTATGATTTCACTGTCCCGTTTGAAACATTTTTAGATCGAGGGCATGCTTTCTCTGCAGATGAATGGCCATCAGCATGTCCCAGTCCTTTCTTCAGGTTTCCAGCTAGTTCTTGATGGACTGTGACAGATTTGTCTTCCCCATCTCAAATCTGTGGATACCATGATAGCTGTGGATAATTTCAGGGCTAGAGGCTGTTTGCTGGTCTCCAGTAATGAATGTTCATCCCAATAGGTAGAAGTACTCCAGGAGTCTTATCAAGATACAGCTGAATGACCTGGGTTTTGGTAGAAGTCTAGGTCCTTGTCTCTCATGGAAACTTATTCCCAAGGGATCATAAAATGGTTTAGATTGGAAGAGACCTTAAAGATCATCCAGTCTCCCTGGAGCCTTCTCTTCTCCAGGCTGAGAAAACAGCCCCAACTCTTTCACTGTCTTCACAGGAGAGATGCTTCAGCCCTCCGATCATCTTCGTGGCCCTTCTCTGGACTCACTCCACCAGCTCCAGGTCCTTCTTATGTTGGGGGCCCCAGAGCTGAACGCTGTAGTCCAGGTGGGGCTTTCTGGGCTGCAAGCCCACGTTGCCAGTTCGTGTTGAACTTCTCATCAACAAACACCCCCAAATTCTTCTCCTTAGGACTGCTCTCAGTCCATCCTCTGTCCAGCTTGTATTTGCAGATATTGGATTATTTGCTGGATATCTTGGATATCTCTTAACTACCCAGTAAGTCTTTGTCATCTCAGCTCATGCCCATTAGCAGAAACAAGAAAAGTTACTGCTGAAAGCACTGAAAAACTGCCCTTTCTCGTCAGACGTTTCCTTTGCCATTATTGCAGTGATATAAAAAACTGTTTTGAAGTATCTGTAGAATAAAGACTCTGTGTAACTCTCTTGTTGTTATAAAAGAACAATAAAAATGACTGCACAGGAGCAATTCACTACTCTTTCCTTTCAACCACTTAAAAGAAGAACCAAGCCGAAAATATTTCTTTGGAAGATACTGAAATACCTCATTAGATCTTTCTTTTTATTGGCTATTGAAGTGATAATTTGTAACAGGAACGAAAGTGAGGATAAATTTTGCTTTGATTTATAGAAATGTGTTAATTTGAGCAGAACAGATCTTTTGTGTTCTTAATATTTGTTATCTATGAGTATTGTTTTGTAATACATAGTTTCTAGTTTTATTTTAGAGAAAAAGTAATTCTGGTGGGGATTGTTAATTCTGTGCAACAGTGGAGATTTTTTGGGGAAGTGAGTAGCTGTGTTTTTAACAACTTGTAATTTAAGTATTTTTTAAATTAAATGGAATACTGTTCACTCCTTATTTTAGTTACAGGGTTGTATGTTGAGGTAAGGCTGAAAAATGTGGAGAAAAATAATACGTACGTTTAAATAATGTAGTTAACCTTTATTCAAATATTTCTGTTTCAGTGAGATGACAAGTTTTCAACATAGAACAGTGAAAATGGTCAGAGTAGCTTCATATCAGCTCTCTTTCTGAAGTGGTCATTAAATTTTCCCTTGTTGTTCTGTAGCGTATGGATGGTAAGCTTTGTAAAGACTGGAATCTATAGAAAAGGTAACTCCTTGTAGTGTTTTGATAAAACACTAATGAAATTGCACTTTGTTTTATATTCAGGAAATATTGACCCTTGTCTTCATGAAACAGCTTTGTGATTTCAGCAGTGTGTTGTTTTCTGGGTTACTCAAGCTAGACAATTCTCTAAGGTGGCCACCATTGAAGACACAGTGAACAAATTCGTGTTGCGTTGCGAGAAACTCAATTGTGCACTCCTTTTAGAAGAACAAAATAATGTCGTTTTCTTTCAAAATTTAGGAATTTTGAAGGGGAAGGTGATTTTGCTGTGTGGACTACTTACACTTTTAGTTTAACCAGTCCAATTCTGGAAGCCAGTGCAGTTCAGGAAAGACGCCTGAGCTATGAGCTGCAGAACTGGGGCCTCAGCACGTCTATTTTTGTAAATATGAAGTTATCCAACTTCCTGAAAGTTCTGCCTTACAAGTTAGGATAAATGGTCTTAGCATTTTTTAGATTTTGGCCATTTGTTGCTGTCTTGCACAGGTCCTGAGAGGTTTCTAGGTTATCTTCCAAGTCACAACATTGTTCCTAACAGCAGTTTCATTTGAATAACCTGGAAATTAGTGGGAAGTGAGAATTAATGGGCACATCCCTCATCTTGAAAAACTTTACAGAAATGTTCAGAACTTTGTTTTTTGATAAGGTTTCCCCCTTATAGAAAAATGCTCTTTTCTGGACAGCTTCTGTGGCTTTTTGTCAGATTTTCTGTCATAATTGCAGTTGAAGCATGTGAAGCAGCTTTTGGCAGGAGTGTGCCAGTGTGCCTTTGATAAAAGGTTAGGTTCAAAAAAAACAGGACTGCTTTTCTTCATAAAAGGGTTGCTGCTCGTGAAGAAAACTTCCTCACTGGAGAGGCTTCCAGATAATTTTTCTCTCTGAATTGTTCCATACACAGTTGTTCTAGAGTTCACTTTTATTGGTTATTCTCATTCCCTGGTAACGCTTTCCCTTCATTTTCCTGTGTCTGCACCTGCACAGAACTCAGACTTCAGGTTTCCCAGTGTTGTTCTCTGCTTACTGTGTTTATTTTAACTGTTGCTGGTATTTTTCTGTTATCTGATAACTTCTAATAGAGAACAGAAGTTGTAAATAACCCTTTATATCCTACACATAGAAATATGGTATTTTGACGACTTGAACCTTGCTGATATGCTTTCCCCATTATCTTTTTGTATCCTACAAATACGTACGACTCATGTAGACCTACCACTGGTTCAAGTGCTGGCTTCTTTGGGGAAAGACTTAAAGAAATAAGTGTCAGAGAGAATGCATACTGGAGTTTTTAGTCAGGTTGCAGGTCTTCTTTTCAACTCTATTCTTTTGAGGTAATAATTTTAAACATATTTAAATATGCTAAAATAGTATTGTTCATGAAACCATACAAAATTATATAGCTTCTTTCAGTAAAGATTAAAAAAAAAATCTATATTCAGATTGCACCATTGCCTGATTCATTTGTTAACAGCATTTCTGTTCTTTACTCACAGTCTTACTGTCTTTAACTTTTAAAAATGCTGATGAAGATAAATTTTCACCTTATCATGGAAGAGGAAGACAGGGGTATAGTTGACAAATAAGTACAGATGTTGACGATAATGATTCTTGTCCCTTATTCAGAAAACTCTTAACATATTTTCACCTGTAGTGCCACTGCTGCTGAAGTGCGATCTGTGTCAATAAAAATAAACGAAAGAGGCAGAAGTCTTCATATTTTTATTTAGTTTTAGTTCCTGCATTAAAAAAACAAGCAAGTCTCATTTCTGATTTCTTTATAATCTTATTGTTTTATTGATATTATTTTTGTTTGTTTATTAGAAAACTTTCGTATTGACTTTGAATGCAAATGAAGATCTTGCTCTTAAAGATGTGACAATAAACTTCTGAAAACTTTAAAACTGTTTGCAATGAAGCTGTGTTTGGGACACAAGTACAGAGAAGCGGTGCTTTAGAACAGTCTGCTTTGAAATTTTTATTCTATATCATATAGAAAGGAATATATAAATTTTTGTACATGTTAAATATGTACTAAACGAAAGATTTTTCTCTGTCTTATTAAGTAAATGAGGTTTTTTGGGGGATGATTCCATAGTTAAAGATGTAAACCAGCAATTTCTTGCTTCTATAGCACAACATAGTTCAGAGCTGAGATTAGAGAAACCCTGTAGAGTGGCTAATACTTGAGGGCATCCCCAAGTAGAAAAGTATGTGAATTTAGGCATGGGAGGAAGGAAGGATCTGCTTTAAATTTAGTGTAGGGTCACTGAGTCTTAATGATAGATTAAACAAGGGAGGTGGAATAATGAATAGGGGTATGCAATGTGTAGCACTAATACCAGAAGTCCATGGTTTTCACTGGTTATTTAATGTCTTTTCCCATATGTTTTTGAATAGAGCAGGTTATGGCAGGGATGAGCTAAGGAATAGCTTTGTTAGTGAATTGTTAAATAGGCTGAATTGTCTTTTTAAAAATGTATATGTATATAGGAGAGCTGCTTGTTAATAGTATAATTGGGCACCTTATATGCATATACCTTAAATGTAGCGATATCAGAAACTATATTTGTAATTGATGTGTGTAAGTTGACATTCTTAAAATCCACAGTGCAGATTGTCTGCATAATTTTCTTTTCCATTGTGAAACTAACAGCCAAGCAGAAATGAATTTCAAATTATTTCTGAATGTTGTTGATGTAAAGAAAAACCCCGAAAGAAGTGGTGATTTGGTAGACATGAAAATGAAATGGAGGAAGTGCCAAGAAATTTTTTTGTTAGCAGAGGTTGACTACCAGCTCAGTAAACCTTCTTTTATAATTTATTTTAACTTGAATTCAAAATAACGTTAATAGAATACCTATTCAAACTCAACCATATAAAATGATGTTTACTTCAGCGTTGAGTTCATACTGAGTTCTCACGTATAAGAGTCTGCCAACTACATGATACCAGCAACTGAGGTGAACCATGCAAGTCTGCAGTTGAGTTATCGATGGGTTTCTGGGTAACCCATATTCTCTTGTGCGTGGCGAAGATACCAGCAAGTCTTTAGAGAAAATGCACTTGTCACGCAATTGTTCCTTTAGGTTACAGAGGTGATTGCAAGCTACCCTGGAAGGTGCAATACAAGTCACTCCAATAGCTTTGTCTTGTTGTGACAGTGCGGTATCGGTGAAATTAATGCACAAGACCTTTCAGATGTGTGACTCATCTTCTTTTTTAGATGCATCTTGTTGGGAATGAAAGGGCTGCAGAGAGAGCCTGCCCATCTCTCTTCACTAAGCAGCAGGCTTGTTGTGAGCTCCAAGTGTAGAAGTGGTGGGAAGAAATCAATAAAACACTGAAGGTAGAGGTATTGGAGGTTTTCTTTACATGGAAGCACTGCACAACTGTGATACTTTACTTCATAAAATTCACAGATTGAACTACTTTTTCATACAACGTCTAAATTTGCAAGTATTATCTAGTTATTGACCATTTACTGAAAACTGAATAGCTTTTATATTGCTTCTAGTAGCAACAAAGTACGCTCTCTTATAAAAGAGTATTTTGTCACTTGTCTAGAGACAAGTGAAAAACACATGACAAAATTTTGTGATGTTTTGTTTCTTAAACCAAAATTTGGAGGCCTATCACTTAAACTACGGATTGTCTTTGAAGTGCATGTGGTTTATGCATTTTCTAAAACTGAAACTTAGTCAGATGTTGTTCTGGAACGTGTTTGGGTAGGAGTGGAGGAAGCTACTGTTAGTCAACGGGCTGTGTTAAGGAACACATGTCTTGGTATTATTATCTGAAATTGGAAAGGGGCAGGAGGATTTAGTCTCTCACTTTAATAAAGTGGAAAAGAATTTGGAAGAGGGATAGAGGTTTTGGGGTTTGTTGTTTTGCCAGTATGAATACAAATGGTGCTCTTTACTGTAATTAAATGCAGCAAGGATTGGGCATCTAACTTCCATTAGCTTCCTTATTAGTTCCGTTATTTTACCTTTCATTGATATGACTGATCACTTTTGAAACCCATGAAAACGCACTAGTAGGGAAGTTATGAAAGACCAATAGATGTATTGGTTATGCTTAGGCTGTGCAAACCAGTTTCTTTTGAAATGAAGACAAGGGTGTTTGTCCTCAAATGAATTTGTCTAAATTTTTCCTTTGTTCAGAACATGACAGCCATGGAAATGTAACAGATCTACACTGCGCTGCAAGGATCACACCATCTATTTCAGTTATGGTGAAAATTCAAACCCAGAAAAATCATGTTTAAGGCCCTTAGGAGGAGGAACCTGACTATATCTAAAATATTCACTATGCTGTTATGCATTAAGACAACTAGTTCCTTAAAAAGGCAACAACACAGCCAATACAGGAAAGTATAACACAGACTTTTGCTGAAGAGTTCACACTGATTCCCGACAATAAAAGTGGAGCAGATTGGAAGACGGGAGCTGCAAAATTACCCCTGTTTGTGCAGCAGTCTCAATGTACGCACTTGTGATATGATCAAGCTTGTGTCACTGGCATGCAGATCTCTTTCTTAGTTCCCAGCCCTTGTTCCTATTTTGCCATTATCCAGTAGTGACAATAGCTTGTGGTAAGTCTGAGAGATGTTGGGATGCACGGAAAGATCATTTAGTATTTCAAATGGTGTTTTCATACTAATTTTAAATAGCCTGGATCAAAATTACTGCTCTTGGTCATGCCCTTAACTTCATGATCAGTAAGTGTCAAGGTATATTTTTCTCCAAATTACTTACTTAATCACTGAAATAATTCATTATGATTCTCTGTTAAGTCTGCTAAGTATCAATCCATATGAATTTATTTTTCCCTTGGCTCCTGATACTCTCTTCCATCAAGTTAGTCCAGATACAAACAGTTACCCTGGTGCAGTCTCCTGTTGCATGTAGTGGACCAGCTGTTTCAACTAGTGGTTTTCATATGGGCTTTTTTAGCTTCAAATTTCATAGAACTTATCATAATAATTATACTTTTCTAATTTGCAGTGTTTTTCTTATCAGTCTTTTATGGCCTCCTCCTAGAGATTTCCTAATTCAGCTTGTATATTCTTTATTATATTTGTCTGACTTCAGCTCTGTTACAGGCTTGTACACTGCTGCAGCAGTGTCCAACATAACCCTCTGGACTTCCTGTACTTTTCCTACCATGCTTTGTGAAGCACTCTGAAGTCTTCTGGAAGGTGGAACTAAAAGTAAAATTTTCTATAGTGAAACTGAGGTCTAACTTTTCCTGCCAGACGCAGGATCTTGCATGCGTATCAGCCTCCAGAGTTTGTCCCAGTCTTTTCAAAGCAGTCTGAAAATGTTAATTTTTAATGGAAATAAAATACCTGATGTTTAATAGTTTGTCAACATTTTAGGACATAAAAGCAGCTAGAACTGGGGCGGTAGCATTAATAATCTGTTTTGGTAATTTTCCTGGTTTTTACAGCAAATAAATATCCTTTGGTGAAGCAACATTAGAAACTGTATTTACCCTTTATGCTGCAATTGAGTGCCTTGTCAAAAGAGTATTTGCCACTTGACAGCGATCTGGTGATCGACGACTTGGGAGCGGTTGCCTGTTGTCTTTCATAATGTGCGTAAAGGTCTGTTAGAAGTTTCCACAGAGCAGTGCTTTTTCATTTAGGTTACTAATAAGTATATTTTCTCAAATGACCATTCCTACAGAATGGAAAAACAAGCTAGGACTTCAAAATGTATCTTTTCTGTCCCAGTGCACTATATGTAGAACAAACAAAGAAAAAACCTTGAAGTGTTATCATCAGTTTTATTTTGTTAGTAGAAGTCTTTAAGGCATTTTCAAATAAATTTGTAAAATTGTTTTGGCAGTAAGTCTTTGTTGTTTGATCTCTTTTAACCCTAATCACATCTTCCTTTCAGTCTCTAATGTCACAGCTGGCTCACACTCTAATTCTTTCATGCCCTATTTGAACCTCATGCTTGTGTGCTGCTAAAATGATGGGTTTTTTTCCGGTGGATTTTTTTTTTTTTAAATACTCATGTCTCTTGACTCAATTTCTTAAGAATGTGTTTTCCCTTCTTCTTCTATAGGAATTTGTTTCTTCTTTTAACCTTCTATTAAAAAAATCAAAGGGTCATGTGGTTTTAAGTTCAGAGGGGATTATCACAATTAGGTCTCCTAGGCACTACAAGCAATGAATGATAATAATTACGTAGGCTGAACCTTTGCACAGTGCAGGCCATATAGCAGCGATCAGTAACTTCTGCATCAGGCTCAGATTGTAACTTGCATTTAGCCATGGTGCTCTTCTAGAATGATAGCTATGTTTAGGTATTTAAAGATGGAAATCAGCAAAGAGGTTTCTTTATTCCACAGAATTAAAATGTGCGTGTATGCTGGCAGAAAACAGACATTGAGAGGTCAAAACATTTTAAAACAGTGAAACAGTTGTATATAGAATTGGAATATAGTGAATAATATAATACAGTGAGTGTAGTTAACATTTGTCGCTTGCTGCAGCCCGGACGAAGACCACATTCAAAGCAGTGGCAAAATGCAGTATCTGGTAGCTTGAAGAGGGCTCAGAGTAATTCTCAAACCTTGTCTGGACAGGAGGCTGAGGTTGGGAAAATATCTTGCTATATCTTTGAGGAGGCATCTTACCTACTTGAAACATCTAGTTTTTTGGATGATGTTGTAGGTATAGGTATATATTGCACGAGGCAATGAGAAGTTCACATGTCAAAAGATTCAATAAAGTACAGTCAAAGCCTTGCTTTTATTTTCTGTTTCAAAATTTGCAGGTTTTAACCACATAAATATACTAGTATTACCCAGTGGACCATTTTATTGTAGGTTTGGTGTTAAGGTATTAACTTGGCACAGACCCATTAAAAAAGGTCTAATGACGTCCAAAAAGGGTTGGTTTAAAGGAAGTTTAAAATATGAGGTCCAACAATTGAAATAGAGGACAACTAAGTATTAATAATTGTGAAATCTGTGAAAGTAATTTATTCACAATGTTATTTCTTATACTGAAAGGAGACTGCCAAATGCTTCTTTACAACCAGTTACAAGAAGTAATGAACTTTAAATGCCGTTACATTTGTTATGATGTTTTAACTCATCTGGTGACTCCTAAACTGGATGAGCTTCTGATAACAACTTCTATTTAAGAAAAATGTCTAAATTATTTGAATGAATGTTACAGATCAAAATGTAGTTGCTCAACGAGGTCATAAAATGAGTTGGTAGTGTCATTGAAGGTGTCTTTTTCTTAATGGTTTCGTAGCCAACTTTAGGGGAAAAAAGAGTTAATTTTTTTCATTTGGGACATTTAAATTTTGCCAGTACTATTTCAAATAAGTAATCAGGGCTATCTGTAGTCCTCAAGAATTTACATCAGTAAAACGGAGTTAACATTTTTGGTTTGGATTTTCTTTGATGACTCACTGTGATGGATATATAAATCTGGAGGAATGAGCTGTAAGTGCTTGGTTGGGGAGTAAAGAATCTGTAGTGCTTTTCTGGAAGTGTGGTGCTGGTGAGTCTGTACTCATATCTTGTGTCTTATTTTGCTAAATGAGATGGTTTTTACTAAAATATTACGGTGAATCATCTCTCCATTAAGTTTATTGTCTGCTTATGGATTCTTTCTCCTGAAAATTTTATTCCCTCCCTCAGTTAAAATACATAATAGCGAATTAATACATTAACTTTGCATTTACTTATTCAGCCACTTAATCTTTCTTGGTAGTTACCTGTTTTGCCTTGCCTCATCACTCAAACTGGAAATAGTATGGATTATTTGTGTTGAAATATTCATTTAAACCCTATATGTAAGAAGTTCTTATTAAAAAAAAAATTCCTGGTCTTTGCTTGGTGTTTAATGTGACTTAATCTTCTTTGTTTGAATTCTTATCAGCAAAATGGGAAAAAAATCACACATTACTTTCCAGACCTAAGATAATTTGAATGGTTACATGACGTATTCAACAAGCTTTCTACTGAAGATACTGGCAAAATATTTATGGAGTACTACAGTACGATACAACCCATTTTTAACAGTAGTCTAAACTGGATTTAATTTGGCTTGAACACTGTCTCATACACTCTAAAGTGAACGTTGAATGCGTTAGTGGCTTTTCTGTACGTAAGATGTGTTTAATTGCAGGAAAGTGGTGCATGAAAACTTAGCAGAAAATTTTCTACTGATTTTTTTATGCTGTAATTTGCTGATTAATTCTGCTTTGTACGTTGCTGACATACAATGGACATTTTGGTTCTCTTACGGTCCTTTAGGAATGTTTGAAATCGCATGTTGTTTTTAATTTGAAGATGAATCGACCCTATTTAGAGGGAAAAGAATAGTACTTTCAGGAGGTATACGCATTTTGGTGCTTTTATTTGCTTCAGTTTTACTTGTCATGGTAGAATAAGCAAGTAATATATTTCAGACATTCAATTAAAACCAATTAAGTTAGAATTTAATACTTTCTTATTCTGCATTAAACAAGAAAAGAGATTTCAAAGCTTTAGCCTACTACAGGGGAAAACTTGATAAATGCAGACCAGCATCTTTTCAGAGGTATTAAAAGCAAAACCAGCAATTTAAAGGAAGGGCTGTGAAATAAAAAAATTAATCAGAGAACATATTGTAGTGAAAGACACATTTGAGTTCTTGTGTATTTCATAAAAATGCTGAATCACAACTGACTTTTGGCTGGCAAGCTTGGACAGGGGAGGAGTTATTTTGCGTCTAGTATAGATTTAAATATTTAGGTTGGAAGTGTGTATTTTCCTTTAGATTACAACAGAGTGAATTGAGTATCTGTGCAAATATAAGTAGTTATTTTAGCATAGTGAGTCTTCCTTGGAGAGTTTCAGTGGTATGATGTTCTCGAGAAGTAGATGCCATTATTTAAGAGCAGCCTGATTCTGACATCTTAATTCTCTTATTGAAAGCATTCCGTAATTCAAACATCAGTCGGCTGCTAGGAGAGGCCAGGTATCACTTGATGTCTCTAGAATTGCATTATTGTTTCTAAAGTAAAGCCTACACTAAAATTAAAATTTGCTGATTTAAATAACCTTCATTCTTGAGGTTTTCATATAGATTATTATATTCTGTACTGGAGATACAAAAGGGAGCAGACTTGTACCATTCCCCCCAAGTCAATCTTGCGTAGAGTGAGCTGAAAGTTGTGGTTTGGGTGCTGATGTGAGTTGTGGTTCATGCAGTACGTTACTTGATGTATATGAATATATCCTGCTTGGGGGTTGCTGGCTAAAAATTACTACACATGACACCCTTTAGAGTTAAGCAATTCAGTTTTTCATTGACTGCAAAATACTTTGAGATGGGAAAATTTTAAATTACGGATCACTTATTTTTGTTTTTCATTCACTCTCCTGGCTTGGGTTGTGGCGGAGATGCTGATTCAGAAATTCTTTCTCTCTAGTTTTACATCTCTGTGTTTTTAATAGTTCTTGGTAGTCCATAATGAACTAAAATTAGCCTTTTATCTGACCCATCTTTTTGTTTGTAACTATTGATAATATCGTTATCCTTTCAGATTCACCACTTCTTCAACTTTGACACTTCTCTATGCTTAGAAACTTCGTAGATTCTGTCCCTGCTTCACATGTGTTACTGCCAGGTTGCTGGTGCTCTTTGCTGTCTGTCAGTGGAATTTTGTCTGGTGAAAATGTTACTTTCCTCTATAATCTTGAACACTTTATCACTTTTTAATCGCTTCAGCTGGTTTTACCTCCTTTCTTTCCACCTTCCTTTACCAAAATGCTTTTGCTCACAATGCATTTCTTTCTGTCATTGCCCCATCCGTGTCATTGCTGTCCTCTGAAAATTTTGCATGATTGTCTTGGCTTTTTCTCTGCGACAATGTCAAAGTCAAGATTCTGGCTTTACCATCGGTGCCCCATGCAACCTTGCTCTGTCTGTGCCTGATCTCATTTCCCTGCGTCCCCCAACTCACATTCCACATTCCTCACAGTCCTCTGACTTTATTGCTCCCTTTGTCTGCCTTTCATGCACTCATTTTTGCACTGTCTTTCATGCTGCCTATGTGCCTGGAACAGTCTTTAGCATCTCAGCCAATTTACAGCTTTGCATAAATTATATTTAATAATAAGACTAACAAAAGTTCATTATCTACATTATTTCAATTAACTTTGTACCTGCATAAGTGGAAAACAGCCCGAGGGAAACTACTGTTAAACTTTGTTGTGATTTGTTGTGATTCAAAGATACAGATTCAGGCATAAATTTAAACTTTTTAACAATCTGGTAGGTGTTAGGTTTCTTTTTTTGAACAGTAGATTTCAGATTTTTCTAATTTGAAGATAAGAAAATAGCTACTTATTCCTGGCAAGTGAAACTACCAGTGGGTCGACATCATCATCTTACCTGGTACAGACCTCTTGCCCTGTGATACATTTTACTTCGTTTTATCCTACTGGTACTTTATCTTACTACTATGGATGCAGAAGGGCTTTGAGTGTTGGATTAACTTAATATCTACAAAGTGTATCTTTTGTGTTTAACCTTCCTATTAAAGCAGCATGCTCATCTGCTTAAAAAAAAACAGTGAAAAATAAGAAAGTAAGACTCCACAGATATCTGGGAAGTTTTCTCAGTGTCTTGGTGGCTTATGAATTTTCTTAAAATACTAAAAGTTGTTTAATATTTTAACTCCCTTCTAACACCTCTGAAAATGAGCTGAAGGTAAAACTTCACGTGTTTCTCCAGCATCACTGCATAGCTGCAAGACAAGGCATTCTGCAGGAATTATACATCATTTTCCAAGTAAAATTGCACCTGAAATATATGGGGTATTTTGTTGTTGTTGTTTAAATGGTTGTACTGATACTGTTCACAGCTGAGTTGTGGAACCAAATAGATGTGCCTTTAATCTGTTTTTAAATGATCTGGTATATTCTGGAGATTATAATCTGAAGGGCAGCTGCCATAGTGATGCGCCAGTCACCGTGGCGGCTGAACATGATGAAAAGAAATTCTGGGCTGCACCAAGACAAAGCCACCAATTAGGATTTCAAACTGATCAAAGGGGGGAGACTCAAAAGTTTGCCAATAAATGTAGCTCAGGGGATGGCACTAGAAGTTAGAGTTTGCTTTTCACAAATGTATAAAGATTTTCGTTCTATCAATATAATGTCGATTTTTATAAATAATAAGCCTTAACACAGACTTCATCCATTTGCTGTGCTAACTTTTTTCAGTTGCGTGAAGAGTATGGCTGTAGGGTTTTATTTCACTGACCTAGTGAAGAAGCAGTTTATGGTTCTGTTTTATATGAATATTTAGAACTTTTTTCTCCTTAGAGAATTTTTAACTTTAAAGTGAAATTAAGGAAGTTAATGAACAAAAGGGGTCTTCTGTAGTCTATTGGTAGATATCCCCAGTCTCTAAACCATTTTGCCGTCTGCTTTCGTAATTCTATTCTAATTCTCAAACAAAGCTAAAATTAAATCGTCATTTAAAAACAAGCTTATTTTGTCTTAAATAACTGCTTGTCACTTGTTGTTTGAAAGAGGACTGCTTTGGCGTGAATTCCAAATCCCGTTATGATCTTAACTCCAGCAGTTTGTTTAATCAAACATTACTCTAATAAGCCTTACATGGTCCCCTACCCGCGCAGGCCCGTCTAGAACAACTGGTTTATTCTGCGACGAGTTGCTCAACAGATGTCATTCTGGTAGAATAATGCAGCAGAATACTTGTGCGTTGGCTAAAATTACCTCAACTTTGATCACTTTTGTCCAGCACATCAGTGTGGCATTGTGCTTTATACCAACATAACACTTTACCCCGAGCATGCCTTTCAAGCTTAGAATAGCAGAGGAATGTTATTGAATTCAGTGCAGTTACAGATGAGTTAATGAAAGAAGGGAAATACTGTTTTTTTCATAATGCCTTTCTGTTGTGCTTTGGAATTAAAAGGGAATTTGAGGAATGTGACTTCTGAGTTATTTATTTTTTACTTCTGAGGGCTTTTTGAAAACAATATTATGTAGTTGTATTGATCCCACGTTTCTGTAAATAACTTTCACTTGTTATTTTAAAGTAGCTCATTTTAGAGTTTTATGTTGTCAAAATAATATCACTAAGACTTTTTGGATGCGTAATTGGAGAACAGTTATTCCACAGGGACAGTTTATTGCCATCTTTAATGCAAGAAAACTCAGATAGCACGAACCGTGTTCTTGTGATCACAGATCAGCATTGTTACATTTTGATGGGCTGTGGTGGGGTCAGTAGGGAGTAATGGCATCCCTTTACCTTGATACTACTACGAAACGAATACTGCACAGCGGGCTGCCTCCTTGTTAAGCAGCAGTGAAGAAAGGCTGTTTGTTTTGAACAGTGGGAGTGAGATCATATACCAAGTTCTATAGAGTTCGGTCTTCCATAATTCCGTTTTTCACAGCTCCGTGTGTGTGTATATGTACATGCATATATATGCGTATTTGAAATGTATTTAAATACAATTTTTTAATCATTAAGATATATTTGTATATTTTAAAGCATGACAACATGCTTAAATATGAGGAAACACTAAGATGAAGTACACTTTGATTACTAATAAATACTTCAGTATTCTGTCTCTAAACAAAAATAATGTTCTTGGTTTAGTTTTTTAAATTAAAATATAATTTTTAAATTAAAATATAGTTGTAAAATCTCTTAATTAAACGTCATTACCAGATTAGTCCCCCTGGAAAACTTGTGAACAAACCCAATATTAACATAAAGGTTATTGGGCATACGTGTAACTTACCTGTTGAACAAAAAAAGGAGAGATATCTTAAGGATTTTAAAACATACAATGAATCTGAAGCTGAGCTGAAAACCCAACCAAAATGAAATGTCTGGATAAGGCACTCACATGATCTGACTCTCAGCCTTTACTGAGACGTAGAATCAGAATTGGAAGTGATGTGTCTTGCAGTTGGGTAATAGATGGAAGCTGTTGTTTTCCACTCATCTGTGCAGAATATTTATATTTATAAAGCACTAAACTGGTAATACTGAAATTATTATCTGCGTAGCCTAGTTAACAGTAGCAATTATTTTTCCCATGCCAACGTATTAAATCTATCCAGAAAAGTGAAGCAGTTCTTTGCTTTTTTTACTAAGGGAGCACTTTATTTGTATAAAATAATGCTGCTGCTACTACTACTGAAAGTAGTGAAAATAAGCAACAATAATTGTATGGAGAACCTGAGAACTGGAAATACGGTAGTAGCACTGTACTTTATGTTTGCTCTCTCTATGCCTTGAATTTTCTCAGTAATATTAATTTGTTGGCAAGTTCACACAGCAGTGCCATGAAGAGTCTTTAGGAGAACGTTACCCAAATCAGCGTTTGTGAGAAAGCGTACATGTAGTAATCCCTGCCCCCTCCCTCACCTCCTTCGGGTGTTTATGATGATTAGAGCAGTTCTTTTAGCACTTAGTTTCTGCACATGTATCCTTCATCCCTGTATTAATGTGCTTGAACTATGTGTAAAATTTGAAAGAAAGAGTCCATGCAGCATTTCTTGCTGAAGATGATCCTGAGAAAAAGAGTTTTGGTGCTTTTTCACTATGCAGACACATTTTTTAGATCGATATCTACTGCCAGATGTTATATATGCATTCTGTACTAAAAATAAATGCCAAATTTTGAGGGAACATATGCACATTCCATATGTTTATATTACCATGTTACCTTACCACATATTCAGAACTCAGCTGAGCTTCGGAGATGAAGCTATGGCAAGTACTCATTAATAGTTAGGGTCAAATTATGTAAAATGTCTGTATTGTAGATCATGCTTTTTTTATTGTATTATCTCCTGAAGAATGGTAGTTTAGAATCACTTTTCATTCTGTTCTTAAATACAAAACCTTTACATAGATGGATTATGTTAGCATTGCTCATTTTGACAAATGTCAGCTTTCTTCCATATTTTTCTAATCACTTTTCTGTTCAGATGAAGTTGTTAACTTAGGGTAAGAATGCTAGGTTGTGAGCAAGTTGTTAGTTCAGAGACATTTTTTCATCTAACAGCTATATTTTTTTTTTCAGTTCATGGAACTTTTAGTGCTACTCATAGCAGAAGTTAGAACACAATTAATTCTTGTTTCTTTCCAGTTGACAAGTGAACAAATGAAAAGCTAAAGAAGGCATCAGAGGACAGTTCTTGGAGTAGTCTTGGCATTTGCTTTAAGTCAAATCTTATCCATCTGCCTTAATATCTTTTGATTTAATGCATCACACACTTGGTTCTTGTGTCTGTTAGCGTGAGTCTGTTCAGCCCTCTTAGAGCTGGAAATGGGACGCAGCACTTCTGACTTCCTCAGATTTTCTGTGTAGCGAATGGTCATGTGAAATGTTAGTAGAATGTATCAAACCCTACATTTATCTGTTTGTGAATATTTTTTCTGTATGTAATACCGATTTTTGAGATAAAATAGACCTGTGAAGATATGGGAGGGCCTTGTATTCCCATGTGGCAGTTTTATGGAAGACAACCCAAAAGCCCCCATTGCTCACTGTAAGCATTTTATTGTTCACGGGTCTGGTCCAGCTGGGCAATATTTACAGGTGCTGGATGCTTGTGCAGTCGTTACTTCCAGGTATAGGATGTTGTTCAGAATTTAAGATATCACTCTCTGTCCCAGCTACAAAAGTAGATCACATTGTGGTTTGAATAACTGCTTGTCACAAAACCTGTGATGAATCATACCAGCTTTTTAATCGGTGTTAATGGTTTTGTGGAAAAAGTTTTGTAACTCTTGCATTTTGCAGTGTTCTTCCTGTATTTAAACTTGCAACTTTTTCTTCTTTGCCCCTCCCTTCCTCCTGACAACCAACATGTGAGATGAGTAATGGCATTTTAATAGTGTGGGAAAAGTGTTGATGTAAAAACCAGTTTGTTTGCATTTTGTTAATAGATGTTTGAAATGTGTTGTCTTCACTGAAAATGTACTTATTAGTTTTTATTTTCATGTCTAATATACTCTCAGATTTTCAGATCTCATTTAAGAAACTTATGCAAAACTAGTTGCATTTTTTAATTACAATAAATGTAGCATGAACCTATAATTTTCAGATGAAATGGAATATATTAACCAGCAAAACCTGTAACTGAATTTTTGTTATTACCTTCTGCATCCCCTCGGTTTATTTATTACTTTTTAATACTTTTTACTGTGAAAATTTGTGTAATGAATGGTTTTATGTATTTATGGTACTTCAGTTACAATGAATCATTATGAATGACACATTATAGATTTATTTTTTTTCCTTTAACATAGTTTGTTCGCTTGCTTTCAGCAACACTGAATTTCAGCAGTGCTGTGTGTAAATCTGTGGACCAGATCTGGATCTTTGAGTGCTGGAGGAACTTGTTTTACAATAGTTGAAAAAAAAAGTAAAATAAAAAGCTGGGGATTATGATGAAACGAATGCAATTTGCCTGTATGCTTTTGTTAGTACAAATTCTGATTTTTTTTATTTTTTATTTTTCTACCAGGTAAAGCGGAATGTGTATGACCTAACCAGTATCCCTGTCCGTCACCAGTTATGGGAAGGCTGGCCTCCTTCTGCCACAGACGACTCAGTAAGTCACTTTGGGTCTCATTTAATTTGTTCCTAGAAATAGCTGAATTTACTTGTTTTTTTTTTTATCAGAATCATCCAGTAGCTTTTGTTGTCTGGTATGCAGTAACCTGTCATAACATAATAATTCCTACCACATAATCATAACACATAATTCAGAGCTTTATCTTGACAGATAAAATTGCTAAAGGACTGGCTTACTGAAGCACATTTCCATGGAAATTATTTGTGTGTATCAAATTCAATGCATGTTTTAGACTGGGAGGAGCAAAGTTGTGCAACGTTTTGGAAGCTGAGGAGGTCGGTCTATTGCAGTGACTGAACTTCAGGAAAAAGTTCTGTATTTTACGTGCATTCCGAGTGTATATCTAGATATTTTCCTCAGTTGTGTCCATCAGATCACTGGTATTCTTAAATCTGTGTCTGGCTTTTTAGAGTTATCTACCTTGGCTCATGCTGGGCCAGTAAGAATGTGTGGACGTTTGCAAGATTACACATTGAAATAATAAATAATCTGCGTAACAGTTAAATGTTTATTCAATTTTCAGACATATTTTGCAGGTTTTAGAATCACCTTTATTTAGAAATGGAAGGAAATCTTAGCTGAGATCAATGTGTGTACCCTTTGTAACAGAATCAGCTGACTTTGGATTTCCTACAGACCCGTGAAATTGTGGGACTTGCTTCCTTGTATGGTTGTATGTTACAGCACGTCTGTCAGTTTTGCTCAGAAAGTTTTCTTCTGGTAGTATGTTCCCAATGTATGTTCTTCTGGCAGTATATTCCTCCAACTAGTGAGATCTGCCTTTTGTTTTGTTTGGGTTTTTTTTGTTGTTGTTGTTTTTTTTTTTTTAAAAAGGGCACCCAAAAGTGAAATAATCATGTAGTTATGCTGTATATAGATTTTTGTGACCTGAGAAAAATGTAGAAAAAATAATTTCTCTTTTTATACAATCATTTATTTAAACTAGGGGTTGAACCTGAATATTCTACAAAGTGAAAATGGAATCAGGATTTGCTTTCTCTGTGTATTAACATTATCTTTAATACATTACTTTCCTGTCTGTTTCTACTCTGCTTCTTGTAAAACAGAGAATTGAGTTGCTGTTTGTATGATAAAACTGTTGCTTTTTTGCTCTGGGTAAAGGATTTATGCCAATCAAAAACAAAAAAAAAAAGCAAAGACTGCCAAGACTGTCTGAATTCCTAATATACTTGTAAAATACGTCTGTGGTCGTGTTTGCAGAAACAGTAGTTAAGTGTGAGAGAGGTGGGTAAATCTATGTCCATGTATTCAGGAGCATAACTGAGACGATAGAGGTAAGATCTGAAATAACAGCATGGTGACATGTGGTAATTACAGTCTTTGAAATGGGGATCCATTTTAACATTTTATTAGTTTACATTAGCCCAAAAAAGAATTGGAAACTCAACACTTCTAATCCGTTTTCCCACAGCTGTTAGGTTTTCCTGTATTTCCCCCCTCTGCCTTTCTTTTGAATAGGATACCTCACGTATGTAAAACGCATAAGTCTGTTTAAAGTCTGTTTTTACAAGTGACATTGTTGCAGGTGAATTTTTCCCCTTTTCATCTTTAATGAAATCGATGAATGTTGAGTCATCTGCTCCAAAGCAGGAGAGTCCTCAAAGCTCCAGTCTGGTGCAGCTGAGACTTGTCAGCTGTGTAAACAGATTTGAATGTGTTACCAGCAAAATTATAATTAATTTCTGTCTAAAATTGGAGGCCATGCCTTACTATTTATAAAGATTTAATGTTAGCAACGACTATCTATGATTCTGTGATCTGGGCATTTTTTCCTTTGCGATAGAGAAATATTCAGTAATAATTACTTGAGTAATTAGTCATGATGTCTTTAGTTGGGTGGCAAATTTTAAAAATCACTTTTTTTCCTTCGTTAGTTTTTAATTTGCTGTATTGTGTAGTACTCTGTTGCAATTAAAGAGTTAAACAAAGACTTGATTAAAATACTTTTTCATTTACATGTTATGCAGCATAAGAAATACTTTGTAATACCGCAGGAGGTTTTTTCAGTGCAGTTCTCGTTAACCTTTGCCTTAGCAAACAGGGCAACTAAATAGACTCCGCATAATTGGATTCCTGTATCATCTTGAGTCTCTTATGAACCTGACAGACTACAGTCTTCCTTGACATTATCAGGAAATTTAGTGGAGTCAGTAGTCATTTAAAACATTGGCGCTTCATCTCCCTTCAGAGTTATGTTAAGTTCCCTGCTTGTACTGTCTAATGAAATATGAGATACTGTATGAATTGTCAATAACTCTTTCATCAATAAAGATCCTTTTGCACACTTTCACCAGGGAAATAGGTATCAAAACCCCCACATGCAGGAGCATGTTTTCGTGCTGTGACAGTTTGACTGCGGGAAGCAAGGCATACGTAGTCTGGAAATCTCACTTTTACCTTTAGTTGTGCCTGAATAATTTTAGTGCCACTAATTCTATCTGATCTGCTGATAAGGTTCAAACAAAGTAAATGTATGAGTTTTAAATGTGGTTTGGTTTGTTTTTTAACAAGTTTACCTAAGTAAAACTGTAATTATATTAAAGGCTTAATTTATCTATTTTGGGGCATATATCGTCAACTGATACAATAAAGTCTTGAAAATTATCCTAGAAAATGAAAAAATAATTATAATTTTATTTAAATAGATTCACAGTTTGTTCTCAATTTTTATTTTGGATTTTGTAACAACCTTGACATTACTGAGCTCGTAAAAATTGAGCCAAACCAGAATAATTTACTGAAACTTCTGAAATGTGCTCCACTTTTCTTTGCTATATTGGCTGATCTAAACTTCCACTGGTAATTACTGCTGTTGCCAAGTGGAATGAACAACCGGCAAGTATCTGTGCATAAAAAAAGTCTGACATCAGTGGTAGGTGGTGTCTCAGTTACAGTTTTTACATGGAGGCATTGTGATTATATTTATATAAGTGCAGATTACTTTTTGGATATTAGTTTTACACTTGTATGTTTGAGGTACAACTTTTTTTCCCTGTGAGGTCACTTGGTTTTGATTTATTTTGGTAGGATGAGTTTTTGATGCTGATGCTTCTGTTGATTTTTGGTAGCATAGAGAAGGAGAGAGGTTGCTTTTGTGCTGCTTTTGTTCTCAGTATTTAAGATAAAGCTTTTTTAAAATTGATTTGTTGTTTTAAGTCATTTCAGCATAGCCATGAGAAATGCCTGCTTCTTCATAAGTGACGACAGCAAGCTTGTCAAAATGGAATATATATATTTTTGCATTAAAAAGATGTAAAAGTTTTAGGAGGAGGTTTGAGGAGGGAAAAAGGGAGACAAAGACAGAGGATGAAGCACTGGGTGTTGTAGCTGTGCCCTTGCATGCAGATCCCGTACAGAGGAGCTCAACATCCTTCCTTCCACCTACTGCTGGTAATGTGTTGTTTTCCTAAATGGTATGGTTGGTCAAGACCTCGTATCCTCATTTCAAGATGAGTAACTATGCTTCTGTACTGTATAGATAAGCCAGTGCATATTCACTTAGACAGCTGCACGACTGGATGTGACGTGTGTGTAGCCACTGACGTCATCCCCGGTGAGCATGACCACCTTCAGTTCTGCGACAGCTGTAGCAGACGTGGTTGTTGTATCTTAGCTGGATTTGAGAAGGACTTCTAGGTTGCAATCAAAATTCTCTAGCGCTTATGTATGATGTAATTAGCACTGCTGTTATCTTTAGCTATTTCATTGCTAAGTACTAAGTGCAGTCTATCTGCACAGCTAGAAATTAAGAATGCTGATAAAATAGTGTTCTGGTACAAAGTCAAACCATTTATGATACTTTTTGGCTGATCTCCAGATTTTTGCAGAGGTTGAGTATTAAGCATCTGAGTATTTGGAATTATGTATTTCTCTCTCTTTCCGGGTCTTACGAAGGCTTTCTGAAGAGAAAGCTGATTACTGCATGCTGTCATTGTAATATGAAAACAAGTTGTGAGGTTTTCGTATGCTGGCTGTTCAGTTGTAGTGGATGCCATGTCTGCATTTGCTGGGTTGCTTGGAATTTTCCCCATGGGACTGATATGCCTCAGGAGTGAGTAGTCCTGACAGAGAAAGTGTCTATTAATCGAAAGCCTAAAATTGACTACATTTAGATTAAAAGACATACATCATTAGAAAATACTCAACTATTTTTTTTTTCTGTATGAGAATATCATAGTTATAATGTGGATTGTCTGTAATGTTCATTACTTTGTGTGTTACTTTCCTTCTGCGGTTCTCATCAGTCGCTTGCAGTAGAATAGTAGAGTGGATCTGGCAGGATCCTTTCAGTTTAGGTACTTGGGAGAA
>NW_010173925.1:90000-127013 GCF_000695765.1 Mesitornis unicolor
CTCATCATGGCTATTTTCTGGTGAGCTGAAGTATCTTGCAGAGAGATGTTCCCTCTCTAGATACGAATGTGGACTATGTCTTCCAACAACCTGTTCCTGATGGGTACTGCTTAGTTCTCTAAATTCTCTGTCATAAACTCCAGATTCTACCTCCCTGTGGAATGAGGGCCACTTTTTCACCAGAACTTTGAATTTTCAGTTGTCTTTTGTACAATTTATGACATTTTTGTTCTTGAGAATGCATATATTTAAGGAGCTGAGTGAAATTTATTGCCTAAGAAATATTGATATTATAAATTTTGCATTTGTTAACTTTTTGATACCATGTTACGTTTTGAGGTTCTGCTGTTTCATCTCCTGACTTCTTCTGAGGGCTGAGTTTAAGGGAAGTTATACACCCTCCTGTGCCAGTTGCAAGCGGATTGCTTTAATTCCTTGTGCATTTTAAATTGCAAACTATAAGCAGTTTCAAGTGTGGCTTCTCTCATAAACTGTATAGGGTAATTGCGTTGCTAAACAACTGTCGCATCTAATCTCAAAAACGTCGATTTCAATGAGTTTGCCAAGTCCATTATGATCTTTTACAAAAAGGACTCAAAAAGCCAAATTAATTGCTAGTGTAGGACAAGCACCATCGACTAAAATTGCATCAGCTTCTTCCAGGAGAATTCGACCTCATTTCGGCATAGCCTATTGTAACCAACGTTAGTTTTTTAGGAAAGGCTGGTAGCAATTTTTTGGTTACTGTTTGTAATTAATTCATACAGTAATAAATGCTATTGTCAGTGGAATTTCGAAGCATACGGAATACCAGCAGTGCTATAGACATAATTATTTGTCATATTTTACCGCTTTCTTCTTTTGCAAGAGATTGACAAGTCCTGAGGGTAGGAAGGCTCTGCAGAGGGACCTGGACAGCCTGAATCCATGGGCTGAGGCCAATTGTGTGAGCTTCAACAAGGCCAAGTGCTGGGTCCTGCACTTGGGTCACAACAACCCCACGACATCCTGGGGTGGATGAGAAGGGGTGGTTGTAGGGCAGAGAGGTTCTCCTGCCCCTCTACTCTGCCCTGCTCACACCCCAGCTGCAATCTTGTGTCCAGTGCTGGGCCCTCAGGTCAAGAAGGACAGGAACTGCTTGAAAGAGTCCAGCAGGGCCACAAAGATGATGGAGGGAGTGGAGCATCTCCTGCTGAGGAGCGGCTGAGGGAGCTGGGGCTCTTGAGCTTGGAGCAGAGGAGACTGAGGGGTGCCCTCATTCCTGGGGATCCATTTGGAAAGGGCAGTGTCAGGAGGAAGGAGCCAGGCTCTGCTCTGTGACAGCCAATGACAGAACAGAGAGGTTATGGAGGCGCCTTCTATGCAGCCATACAAAACCTGCATGGCCGTGTTCCTGTGTGACTGCTCTGGTGATCCTGCTCTGGCAGGGGTTGCACTGGATGAGCTTTCAAGGTCCCTTCCAACTCCTGATATTCTGTGATTCTGTGATCTGGTTGCTCTGTTGAGGCAATGTTTTTTAGCTGTTTCTACTTTGAAACTTATAGACATGATAGTTATTTTTATTAAAGATGACATGTTCATAAAACTCATTAAAAGGAGTAGAGTTTAAAATTAGTAAACAAGGACTGGGACTGCTACTTCAATTTACTGCTTCAATGGTGCTTCCAATTTCTGTCTTTATACTGACAGAACCTGCAAATCAAAATGTGATAGAAATGACCATTCATATAGACTGAAGTATCAGTGGGATAGACCAAGGCAGTCCAGATCTCTGAAGTATGCAATGAGACAACACACTGGTGGAGTATATTGTATGTATGTCACCATTCCACCTCTCCATCTCCATGCATAGGAACTGCATTGGAGGTTTTTGTGTCCCAGCAGAGGCAGCAGCAGGAACCCCTCTTCTTCCTGCGAGTTTACACCAAAGTATTGGTGATCTTCACTGGAGAGAGTTTTTGCAGGACCACCGGTGTCTCGCTTTCTCTGAAGCACCCAGCTATGGACAGTCACTGACTGGTACGGTCACTGGACATTACTGGTTAACTCGGCAGTAGTCTTTTGTCTCCTTCTGCAGGTAGGTTGGCTGTTTGCCCTCTTCACTCTTCCTCTGTGCTTGATGCTCAGCTGGGCTTTCCTCCAAACCAATTAAACACTTTGCCATCTAGTAATAGTACCCTGTGTACGTTAAACTGTATCCCAGATTTCATAGGAGAGTGCTTTTGCTTTCATTTTTCGAGATCTACTCTTGAGGTAACTCCCACTCAACAAGCTTTTTGAAAATATGCTAAAAAGTTGCCTTTGCTGATCAAAGTACACTCATCCAGAGTTTAACCTACAACTGTATCCTGTTAAAAAGTTTTCATTCTCTGCATTTTTGGAGCTTCATCTTGGAGATCTCTCTGTGCATCCATCAAACACTGTGTTGTCACAGAAACATCTCCGAATGACGATGTGTTTGGTGGAGCCCTGCAGCCTGTTTTTGCATGAGCAGACCGAGTTCCTCTCTCAGGAGCACTCACAAAAGGCATGGTTTACCAAAAGGCAGTAGGTGCTGAGGTTCTTGGAGTACTCAATGAAGAAAGAGAGAGATACTTCAGATTCAGTTAACAGGAGTGGTCTTGTTTATCTGCTCCAACTCACCTTGCGGAAACTGAAATATTCACTTCAGTGCCAAGACGTTATAGAAAGACTACATTTACTTCAAGCCCTGCTAGCAAGAGCTGTCATCAAAGACTCCGTTTCTCCTCAGTCACTTAATAGCAGCAGCTTCTCTTTTATTCTGTGCTCTTGGAGAACAGAACAGGAAGTGATAATCTCCTTGGAATACAGCAGGCACCTGTTTGATAAGTGGTAATTGCATTATTCCTGGAGGATTATCACAGTGGTGCTTGTTTCTTTGTAATGAAACTCCACTATATAAGCAGAGAAGAGCTTCACTAGAAAATGTATGAAAATCCATTGCAACAGATTGAAGGTGTTTGGGACTCTGTAAATAGAATTTCACTTAAAGTTAAGTGTATGGTAAGTGTGTGGTAAGCCCACCATGTAATAGCAGAGGAAAGCAACACAAAATTAAAGCATCACTTCTGTTGTTTTATATGTGAGTGAGAATGTTTGCTATTGCTAGAACTCGCTTGAGGTTTGTTCTGGTTGTGTGCAGAGCCTGATGTAACAGTCTCAAATGCTTCCTTTAAAAAAAGTGGTGTTTAAATAAATTTAAATTAGTCCATAGATAACTTTTTACATGCTTAGAGTGGAGCTCATCTGGTCCTCTGTTGGGAATTTTGTGTTAAAGTCCAATAAACTCTTCATAAAATGTGAAACCAAGAAAATGTTAGTTGATAAATCTATTTAATACAGATGACTTCCTCTGCCAAGCAAGAGAAAAGCTCAGTTTTCAATATCAACTGCATCAAATTCCTTTTCTAAACGTAGTTACTGCCCAGTGGTCAAAACGTAGACCTGAGACAGATTTGTAGCTCTGCAGACTTTACTTATGACATTTAATAAAACACTTTTCTTAAGCAACTCAAGCCTTCTCGTTTCTAAGACGCGGCCTGAGATTTGGTGCTGAACTTTCATAAAAGTCAAAGAAAGGTAGCTTCATGGCCTCAGCTGGATTTCAGTAGAAACTGGCTGGTTTTTTTTCGTTAGATAGCTAAGAAAATCCAGTCTAAAATGTTGGGCATGTTTCATGTTTGTTTAGTCCCTAGAGGTCTCAGAATAGAGAAACTCTCTATAAATACTTAATTTTTTTAGTGATTTATATTCTTTGTCTTTTGCTTGTCACACTTGAAACTATCATTTATCAACCAAGCACATTCAGAATGTAGTTATACTAATTGAATGAAATTAATGCATTTTTAGCTGCAACCACCCTAGCCCAAGAACTTACCATTTAAGAATATTAAAATATTGCTTAGTGTTAATAGTTTATTATTTCTAACTTGGAACCTTTTTCCTTTAATTAAGGAGGTTATGTACTAAGTGCTTTTAATTCTACTGATATAAATAGTTAGAGGCCTTTTTACAGATTCCAGGTAAGAGAAACAGAAAATAAGAAATAATCATCCTTTTTAGAAGCTCATTTTTAGAAGTCAGTACCACCATGTTTTCAAAGGCTAGCATTGCAAAAATCCAGTTCCTCAGAAAGTGATATTTAGGAAGAAGAGGCAGCATGAAAAGCCTATCAGTGTTTGAAGCATTTGTTGGAAGCAGTGTTGCTAGCACGACTGCGTGAACTCTGCCAGGGAATTATATAGTGCTGGAAACATATCCAGGCACTCTTCTGTTTGCCATCCAAAGCGTTGTACAGTGCTGCAAAGTAAATGGCATCCCACCATGGACCAGAAACGTGCCAAGTATTTGGCTGATACCCTTTGTGAATGCAAAGCAGTTCCCAAGATGTATCTGTGGGCAATATGTGATCTGGATGAATCAAATTGGTTGTTGGTTTAGGCTGTTGCTTACTATTTCACTTACACTTGTTTCCTACCTTAACAGTTTGTTTACCCGTTTTTTGTCTCTTCTGAATAGCAAAAAATAAGCGATTTGTGATCAAACTTAAACCAACAATAAGATAATACTCTCTTCTATGGCAATTACACAGTTACTTAAAGAAAATATCAGAAACCTAACAAACTCTGTGTTTCAACACAGAAACCAGCAAATGAAACAGGACAATGTTAGTACCTTAATTACTTTTCAGCCCTTACACTATGAGGATTTTTGAGGAAAGGATATATGGGAAGACAGATTAACTCTATTTAGTGTTTTTGCAATCATTACGAGTCTGAATCCAAGTGCAGCTGATTTTTTCAGTTGCTGTTCGAGTATCAAAAGTTAGGAGAAATATTACCAATTACCATAACCAGACTGCAGAGTGTGTGGTGCTCCACAGAGAACTGATGGATGGGTGGATTCTGGCCCTTTCCCACATTTTCAGGTGCTGGATGGATTCTTGTCCTTTTTCTTATAGACCTTTCCTTTTGTTTACCTTGATCCTCCTCTCATTTGGCAACATGAAATGGATGAATGCTTTGACTCCTGGTATTTGTTGTCACTCAAAGGCAGCCTCTCTGTAGCTTTAGAAAGGTTGGGAATCCTAATTTACCTTTGAGTAATGCTCTCTTAGTGCTAATAGATCTTGTTTTGGCGAGAGAATATGTATTTTTGGTTCCTGAGACACTCAGGAATGTGCAGTGAGTTACGACCTGTTCCTGGGCATGTATGTTTTATAGATCAGTTCACACAGGTGTACTTATTAATAAACTCATTTAACCAATTTACATGCATAAGTTTTAACCACCAAGTAATTAGTGAAAGCATTGCTGAGGAACTGGAAATTTGGGAAATGTGTCATTATTTGCATATCAGTATAAAGCAATACTAAATTAAAGAGTGCACGTTGTGACAAACATGAAGCTCCTTTACTGTTGCTTTGTCAGTGCACATTAGCATCAACTTGATGTGAAAGCCTGGCTTTCTCTGCATGAGCTGAAAATCCTAAGGCAGAGGTACACAATGAATCACCCAGAGTTTGGAGGCTCGCACGCTGAATTGCCTTGGGGTGCAGACTGAGGAAAGAAAAAACTGATGTAAAAGACCATTGAGAAAACGTATCAGTGGAAAGTAATTAACTCAAGATCCACAATTAGCCTCATGGTCTATACTTAACTGTGTTCCAGGTCTTTCACCATTTATTTAATTCTGTTACCCTGTGTTTCAAATAGCTGCAAATGGCTTGGCAGATTTTTCATCCCTTTTAATATTTACAGTTTTTGTCTAAGACGATTGAGCTCTGTAAGTGATCATGGGTATTTGTTTCAGACTCTCAAGTATATCTTTTTCTTAATAGAATCTGTTGAACAAGGAAATATTATTTTCCTTCTGTTTCCTTTAAATATATTTTTGGTTTGAAGCAACATTAAGTACTACGGTATCTGCCCTTCCACTTTAATTCCTAATTTGCCTAACTAGGCTTTAATCAATTGAGAAATAATCAAAACCAGGGATAATTTTCTCTTTCATTCAGCGAGCAAACGAGAGCAATAGCTTCACAGTAATACGGCGGTGATTAACAGCAACCGTAGCAAAAATTGGCATGCGTGTTTAACCAGCGTAACAGCGCTGGGTGTTCCCAAAGGACCGGGCACAACTTTTTCTCAGGCTCATACAGAGACTCTCAGCAGTGTTTTGTGAAGGTCACTTCATCGTGGCTGTCGCTGTGGGTCCAGCATCCCTCATCTGGTGTCTGGCAGACACAAGTGTCCTGCTCACGGTGCCATGGACTCCTCGCTCTCTGGCCTCCCTCCTCCCATCCCGTGTGCTCCTTATCCAGAAGTCCATTCCAGAGCATCCTCACCCTGCTGCTGCCTTCAGCACGTTGTGTAACCATCTTGCAGGGTTGTGCCCTTTTGCTGCAGCGGAAGGAGTAAGATGCATACAGTTAATATGCAGCCTTTTGGAATAACCTGTAGAACAATTTTGGAGAATTAACCAAAGCCATCGCTTAATCCTAACCTATGGAATTTATAAACTTGAAAAAAAACTTATTAAGATTTAAGACACTTTCTTCAAATATTTTTTAACTTTTGGGTTCTGTGTTTTAACTCTATAGCATTCCTTTGTGATTTTAATCCTCATTATAGTTCAAAGACCTACCATGGGAACATCACTGAAATCCTTGGAATGAATTTCCTACAACCTGTGTTGACAGGTTTAAATTACGTACTCTGACACTGTTCTTGTGGCTGGATTAGAAACTTTTTTCCGAGTTAAACCTGCGATAAGTAATTGTCACAGCGCGCTGGCACAGCGCTAATTGGAAGTGACGTGTCCGAACCGGCCTCAGTAACATGAAGAACCCTAACAGGTGTGAGGGGTGGATCTTCCCATGGGCCCTGCTGAACTTCTAACAGGGGAGAAACAGTAGAAAAAGTGAAATGAACCTTGAATAAAGCTGTCAGCAGTAATTATCTCAACAACACTTTGTGAGGAGTTAAAATAAGCATTGCTGATTTATAACCTGAACACACTCCACCCCAGAGATTTTTTTTCATCCAGTTAGTGTTTAAAAAGAAACGTTGAATACCTGTCAGGATTATTTTTTTGTGTGTGTGTATTGAAGATGCATAATGAAAATGAAGTTATTTTCCAGAGGAAGTTAATTTCAAGGGCTGTCAAATTTTTTTAAACTCTTCTGCTCATTTTAATATTTGTACAATAGTTTAAATAAAACAAACAAACCTAGAGCACACTTGACTGTTTTTCCCAGCTAATGCTATTTGATGTCAAAAGACGAAGTGGCTAATGTAGAATTACATCCACTTTTTATTGTTGTTCAAGGAGGGATAAGGGCTTACATGGTAGTAGATGCGCTCTGGTCTGTTGATTTACTCTTTTAAAATTACGTAGTAAGCTTGAATAGCAATGTCTTCTTGACCGGTATAGACTGAAGAAAGCCCTTCAGTTCTGCATGGTAAATCTCTCTGAGTCTTGTAGTTAATTTCATAGTACAAAAGAAGCCTTGTTTCAGTAAATTTCAAAAGAATGCATTTGATAGACTTTTTTTTTTTAATTGTAATGTACCTTCATTTTACAGAGGGATACTTGCTCGTTGTTGGTGTGATAACCTGTTTATGTATACATGTATTTCAGTATGGATAGGAGTAATTTTACAGTCTGTTACTAATGAAAGACTACTTGCTGGCTTTGAAAAAAAGAGCAAAGACAAAGATAAACATTAATTCACAGAAAACCTTTAATCTCCTGAAGTTTTAAACATTGCTTTTAAACCTGAACGTGCATGAATTCTTAAATCATACGTCACTTTGACTTTGTGAGATTATACACTGAAAACAAGATGGATAATTTATTGTGTAATCATTCAGTGATAGGTCATGGCTTTGGCCGTGTTGAGCACCCATTTGTTTCCAAGGAATGTAGTGAGCGTTTGTCTGAGCACAACGGGCTGCCCACTCGTTGGTAATAGTGCTTGGTTACACACTGAGAAGTAGAGCCATGGCAGGAGTGACCCAATATGGAGGATCTCTCCTTTTGTAGCATCATTTTTTTTTTTTTTTTTAAATTATGAGACTGTGAGTATGCTCAGAAATAGCATGGGTTGCCTGGGAGTCCACCACCTCCTTCCTGCATAGAATGATTGCTTTGGGTCTCCAGCAGGAAGTTGCATGGAGCCATTTGATACTATCGGAAGAATCGCCAAAAATTGCCAAAGAGTTCCCAAACTCATATTTCTTGTGCTTCAGTATTCATATTCAAGGGCTGTGCTAGATGCATTTACAAAACACTGTTTTCTTCTACTATTTGTATAACGGAAAACTTCCCACTCTTGCATTTCAAGTGTGGAAGCAAAGCTTCCTCTGCCTTCATTCACATGCACTACCTCTCCTCTCTCCCTTTTTTCCTTTGATTTTTCCCATATGCCGTATTAACTGCTATCTCCCTTTCACCACACAAATATTCCTTGCTTTATGTTTTGCTCACTTTAATCTCAAAAAGGATAGGTTACAAAAGAAAAATGGAAAATGGAAATGCTAGTGAGCTGGGAGCAACAGCCTCAGCTGTGGAGCAGCCTGGCCAGTCTTGCTCCACTGGTAAGCAACAAGCAGAATAACTTATTTTCTAGGCGTTTCAAGTAGATTGCTTTGTAATCTGTTCCTGTGTCTTTCTGGGGAGTAATGTTAGGTTGAACTGGTCTGCAGTCCCCTACATCGCCCTGGGATTCTGGCTTAAAGATGTGGTCAGGTGTAAAGCCTAAGGTCTGTGCCTTCATCTAGCCCTGCTGAAAAAGTATTTATCTAATTTCCCATTCTGCACAGTTCATATGGTGATCTTTATGAACAGGGAACTTAATTTGTCTAGTGAAGAGAGATAGATGACATCTTGTTAGACTAAGAGATATGAACTTGTTTGAATTCTTCTGAGATCTGCCCATCAGAAAGAGGGATTAGCAATGATGAATATGCCTTGCAGACATCTGAACTGAAGTCTGTCTAGGCCAAGAAGTGAGAAAATTTCTTGCTTATCACAAAGTTACCGACCCTAGCTTAAAGGGCAGAGAATGAGCTGAACCTAGAGATGTGGAAAGGCTCCTTTGCAGGAGCCATGCTCTTCAGCCAAAGTATAGAAAACTGATGAATTGTTTTGTCGTGTTTATTACCTTGCTGCCTTTGGTGCATTTGGGCTATGAAAGTGTTTGACACCTAATATGTCTTGTATCCAAGCTCAGCTTGTAGCGCCATATGCATATAGAGTATAATAGAAAAACTGGGACAGAAATGTTCCTTATCAAACTTTTTTGTTTCTTCTCAGATTTCGTATGGTTGTCTTCAAAAAAGACCAGGGTTTGTTTCCTTCCCTAGCTTCAAAAACATGCTGCATACCGACATCTGTAGTGTCATTGATGTTTATCAAGGAATTAGATTATGCAAGTCAGATAATGGAATAGAAAGTTTAATATGACAACTGAAATGCTTGATAAAGCTCCTTCTTCGCTCCTCCATCTTTATTTCCTCTCTTTCCTTATGAGGCAAGAAAATCATCATAGTAATTACTCCAACAAGAGAAAGGATCAAATTATATGGAACTGAAATTTTCACAGTGGAGACAGCTGCCAGTCATTGAGTATTTTGCTACAGGCTCTGTCCCAGGTTATTTTGAATAATGGAGCATGGTGTTTTATGACATGTACTCGGTCATGTTTGTTTCTTTATGCATTAGCCGTGTATCAGTGAGTAAACCAGTAAATGAAAAAACTGAGCAACTCATTTTGAGCACGGTGAAAGGGCTGTCGGAGTATTCGAAACAGGATTAGGTTTCAGTCTGTAGGCAACAGTGCATTCATTTCTGATTAAGAATTTTTGGTGTGATATGTGTGTATTACAAATCTTGACGTGTGCACTGCAGCCTGCTATGCAACCTCTGGAAAGAGCTCTTGTTCAGCTGATGGCCTCCTGATTTATAAATATTACTTTAGGATATAATTTCCGTATTTGTTAATGTATTTGTTTCTGACATGAAACCACAGCTAGCTAATATTGACAAGCTAGTTATGGTCAAAGTACTAAACAGCAGCCACAAATGTCTTAGGTTTCAGAGTTGGTATATGCTGTAATAATAACTAGGGTGGTGGTTAGAAGTTTGTAGTTGTGGTAGAATTCCCCTTGTTAAAGCAGCTCTGATTTGAAGACTCTTTGAGCTTAACATGAACTTCTGTTCTTAAATAATTAGGTAACTTTTTACTCACAATAACTTTACAACACTTTTGAAATACTCTGAATGTTGCTCGTGTACTGCTATTGTTTCCAGGGCTAAATAAAGCTTTTTGGGTTTCAAGATGTTTGTATAATCTCTATTGAAATTTTACTTCACAGGGTGAGTAATAATATTTTGGGCATGTTTGTCTGGAGATAAACTCGTTTTACTTCTTAAGCAAAGCACTGGTTGTACAATGAAGGCATAAAACATTCTCAAACCAGTACTGAGATAACGGGGAGCTGCTGCAGTTACTGACCTGTGGAGGTTGTTTATCCAGCCAGAACTCTGTGTTACAGTGCATGCTCACAGCAGATTTACCTGCAGCACAAACTGATACTCTGCGGGCTTGAGTGTTCCTCTCACTCAACAAGTGGTAAACAGGCATTGCCAGTTGTCACCAGAGTTAATATCGATACTCAGAACGTTAAGTGTACATCTGGAGCTGAGTGGATGGGGCGCTCTAAAGGTGCTGCGTTACAGAGAGACAGATGGGAAAAGGCACTGTGCTGGGCAGAGCACCTCGTCATCTTGGGCTAATTATGAGAGCTACAGCAAACAGCAATTAGAGATGCCAGCCTGCAGGATTTGGGATTAGGTAATCTGAGTGTTCCTTAACTGCTTTAGATTATAAAAACCAAAAGGCTAAATTATGCGCTAAACCCACCCAGCCCCACATTTGAATATATGCAAGTTTTAATTCTACCTGTTCAGCGTTATGGAGTCTGAAAGGATGTGTGAGAAAGCACGTACCTTTTTGGCAATTATGCGTGGAGCGACATCTTTGGGAAGGTTTCTTTCTGCGGCTTCTTCCATTTGGCTGTGCTAGTGAGTGCAGCTGGAAGTACAGTTTTACTTAACTGTTTTTCAGGGTGCTAGAACTGGAGGTCAGGTTAATAAGACTTCCTTTTGCCTAATATACTACAAGCTGACCTTGAGTAGGACTGGGAATTAGTCTGCTTTTTATGGGAAATTTATGAAGGAGAGTCAAGTATTGGAAAACATGCACTTTTTTGTACACCAGAATTTTGTTTGCTTACCTTATCTCTGAGTATTAAAGACAGAAAACATGGATTATTTTCCTTTACCTCAGGGGAAAATCACGCTGTGAGAATTCCTCCACTTAGTTTTCTGTTGAAGCAGATTATATACAGCCAAACATAGTTCTGCACTGGAAGTACAGCTAACTGAATAATTAGACTTGCGCATAGCAGTCAAGTAATACAGTAATTATGTTTCTTCTTATTAGCTTTTTCTTTTATATTAAGAATCCAGCAGGTGTGTCCACTGCAAGGTTTTTGTTCTGGTTTGGTTTGCCATTGTCAGGTAATGCCTGTTGCTTCACTTGCTGTGCCTGTGCAATTGGAATCCAGCATCGTTGATAGGCTCCTCTCTCTTGCTTATAGATCAAGTGTTCTGTCAGTTTTTTCTGATGCTTTGTAAGGTTTGTAGTTTGGCCTTTGAACTTCTGAGAACAAATGATCAAGAATCTCTAGTTTAGGTCCAAAAATAATGTTAGAAAAGAAAATATTTCGCTCCAGTGAGTTGCAAAGAACTCTTCATTCGAGGAGCTGAAAAGATATAGTTATTCTGTTACTGTGAATGGAATTATTTCTCATTTTAAGTGATCTTTTAAACAGTCAAAAGCTGTTTTCTAAAATTACAACTACCAGGTGATACAGCTGAAGGGCTATATATAATAACTTGCCCTGGTTGACAGGAAGAGTGGTAAGTTCCTGTATGCTGAGATAGATGTGTTAATGTACATTGAAGCAAACCAAACAAGCACAACTCCCACACACTCCAGAACCTCAAAACGCTCACTACTCTTGTAGCAATCAAATACTTAACAAAGAGCACAGAATAAATCAATATTCCTCCTTCCCTTAAACGTTATCACTTATGCATGCTTGTTCTCAGTGACTCTTGTTAAAAGAGCTACATCCTTCTTGAGAAAAGGGGTCCCCTGATGACGACCGTCCTGTGAACAGCACAACCTCTCAAGCCACGCCAAAGCAGGTCCATCACATATTTGTGAGACTCATCTTCTGTGAGGTGACACTGTTTGCAGATGTCTTGCCTACTGTGCCTGTGGGACTCTGCAGTTTCTGGGGCAGTTTTCCTCCTGTTGATGGGAATTCGATTTGCTCCAGACCTGGCTGATATGGAAGTTTTTCTACTAAAAATCGTTTACTATCTCGTAGCAATTTGGCAGGTCATTCTCCACCTCATCCCTCTGGAAAGGCCATACTTTGCAGTGATAAGTTCTGAGAGGATAATAACAGGCCTAATGGTTAAGTCTGTAAATGATGTGCTTCAAATGATGTGCCTGTTTTCCTACCATAATTGATTTTCTGAAGTATGTCCTGACTTAAATACAGGCACCTTCATGGCAAGAAGAGTTGTCTTACTGTTTTATTCAGATTACTGGATAGCTAGAGAGACCTGTGTCTGTATTTACATGGAGCCAAGGGTGAGCGTTTCCAAAATGACTGTGATAGTTGAGGATGAGGAAGAAGGTCTAGTTCTTTACAGATTGCAGCTTTAAGGTGGCCACTTTGGATGTCCAGCTATATTCTGTGAGGTATTAGAAAGCTTTTAGAGCTGGCCTTCATACTTTCCTCATTAGATGCAGTTGCCGTTAGAAGCCCTTTTGGAGTGCTGTTTTTCTCCATCAGTGTGTGGCTGAATACGAGGAAGCCAAATTGGTCATATCCAGTTACTGCTTCCTGGATGTAGTACACTGAGCTTGTAATTTTTGTATCAGCATTTCTAAGCAGAAAGAGTTCTGCAGCTGCAGCTCTCTGCTGATATCATTCCTTCGTGTTCATGCTATAGCTCATCCTTTTCAAATCTTCAGTGTCTCAGTTAAATATCCCTAGAGACGTACAAGTGTCTGAGTGTGCTCCTCTCTCTGTAATTTTGTAATTCTGCAAGACTGGGAATTAAGTTCCACCAAAAAGCTCTTTCTAGAAGATTGCAAGCTCATGAGACTATAGATTTGTAATTTTCCTTATTCTGAGCATGTGCTGGCAGCACTCTGGAGTTCCATGCTCTCAGTGATTTCTTTCCCTGCTGCAGACATAATTACATTATGAAATATTTGAAAAAATAGTCCTTTTAGATTGTTCTGAAGCATATTTCTAGAAGCTTCTACATAAAAATTATACTTTCTAACAGGAAGAATAATCTATTGTTTAAAGCACCTGGTCTCACTCTGGATTTGGCAAATATTTCAAGATTGTTCTGGAAAATTATTGGCAAAGAATTCTGTGTGTTAGAATCAGAAAAGATGTTGCTTAACTTTATCTCCCAATAGTTAATGCTGGCAAATGAAAGGGAAATAATTTTACACTGAACATTTAAAAATAGATTCAGTGTCTTTGTGTTGGAAAGCACAAGGGAGCATTAAGCTCATCTTTTTTTCTCTCTCTCTCTAGGTTGTAAAACTTGGTAGCAGTCTGTCTTTTAATATTAAAATATTACTTCAAGTATCTGTTGTGCGCTTTTAGTCTGGATCTCACCATTATGTGTTTGCATGCCAGTAGCGATCCTTTTGCCTGTTTCTGATTCGGTTGCACTTTCCACCTCATGGACCAGTGCTCGGCTGTGAGACTTTGTGAGCAGGAACTTGCACATGTGTGCATTTACAGTCTAGAAAAATGGAATAATCTTACTAATTTTTGTTTTAATGTATTATTTATTCAATAAGCTGTATAACCTATTCTTGGTACCAAGAGTCTTGTGTTTTTCAGTGTCTCTTTCTGTGCATGTGAAAACCATCTAGTTCAAGCTATAGTACTCGCATAATGGTGATTTTCATGTAGAAAAAGAAAATGTTCTGAAAAGTCAGTGACTTTTGAGTTTTTTGCACCATCAAAAGGGTTCATGAGCTGAGTATATGGGTAATCAGGTACTCGAGCTACAAACCAGCATTTTCAGTTTTGGAGCTGGTAAAAAGATGATGTCCATTCCCATGGGAAGATAGCTGCGACACCACGATTTGTCTGTCTAATGTACAGCAACCCTGACTGGGAGTAGGCAGATGCAGTATTTAGAAGGGAAAAGTGCTCCAAAAGCAGTTTGATATCTAAATAGTTCTTGCAGCTGAGACACTTCGGTGGGTGCTCCCGTCAGTAAATTAGCCCCTGTTCAAAATATCGGTAGAAGTTGAGGTTTGCTCTTCATGACTGAGCTGCCTGGAAAGCAATCCTTTGCTTAGTGTTGATATTTTTATAATTTCCAAAATAAAGATTAAACTTTCTGATGCAAGAGTCTCTCCTTTATCTTAGAATGAAGATAACTTAATTCTGGAGAAAAAAAACTCAAAAAAGCCGGAGGAGAGGGTGATTTCTCATACAAACGTGCACAAAACTCCCAACATTCCAGCAACTGTCGGGAGCAGGATGAAATGTGCTCTGATGTTGAACCCCTTCTGCTGTTAGCTCGTGTTTGAGAGACGCTTTGACACTATAATATAGGGTTGCAAATTGGAATTGCAACACCCTGCTATTGGGCCAAGTGATGAAGCAGCGCAATAACTGCTTGCTTGATCTTACCACTCAGTCTTTAATGTGTATGTAAAAGATATCGGGAGCCTTTCCAGGCATCTGTCAGGGTGTTTGATGCTGTTAGATGGGGAACTTCAATCTGTGTGTGGTTAGTGTGTGTATGTTTTACCAGTATTATATACAGTGTGGTAACTACAGGGCAAAGTTTCAGGTTTTATAACAGCTGAGTTTTGTTTATTATTAAAAACTTATAAAAATACTAATGAATCTGGTGGATTATTGCAGAGAATACTGTTCTTACACTCTTGTCACAGGAGTTTCACAGGTAATTGGTCTTGACCTGTATGTCATCTTTAATATTTCATTTGCTCCAGAGTATTATTGCTCACTTCCTTTAAGATGATAGCCAGGCTTTTTGTGCAGCTAAACTTCTGTTTAACCTTGCTATGAAAATGTGACAGTGGGCTAGTTCAGACAGGTTAACATTCATTTGGTAACCAGCCTGCTTAATCAGCCTGCTTCAACCTGCAGCAAATTAGATCTTTGTGAGTTCTAGCAGACAAGTGATAAAGTCATTCTGAATTATGTATAAAAGTAAATGGGGTATTTTCAGTGCTCGTGGCAGTAAATGAAATTTAAGGCTTATGATTGATTCTTGGGTTTTTGTTAGGGATGATTGAAGTTTATTTTACCTTAATGTTTTTACAGTTTAATTAGGAGGATGCTGTATTTCTGAAACACATAATGTGTCTCATTCTGTCCCCCATGAAAACAGTAATCATTTTTATAGGATCTAGAAAATCTTTCACTGCCTTCTGTGTTTCTTCTAAAGGAAGCATTAGAAACAGTATTTTAAACATAGAGCCAGAACTCCATGTTACTGTGAATTGTAAAGAGTTAAATACTTTGTCATTGCCAAAATGAACCAGCTATCTTTATTTAAGAACTATTCACTTTGTAAGTCTAGCCCATGTGATCAAGTCAGGGCTTAGGTGCTTCTGAAGACTCCACTTGTCATCAACCTCACTTGACCAGGACTGATGCACTCTCCAGAAGAGGGCAGAAAGCCAGATAAACGCTCATGCTGTATGAAGAAATGTGTGAAGGTGCTTGAAGGGCAAGGACGGCACAGATGGTTCTGATCGTAGAAGAGTGGACAATGCTTATTTTTAGTCATATTGATTAATACATTTTTAAATGCAATGTAGGATCAGATCTTCAAATATTATTGTTATTTGTTTGCAGACATTTGATAATTTTGTCTTTCAAATGACACTAGTTTTTTTCCATTTGCTGTCTTGCTGGTTTTAAGAAGAGATTTAGGCGTACAGCAACAGGCAGAAGCGCTACTGGCACTGGTGAATGAACATCTCTCTTGTCTGTGCTGGCTGCAGTTTTGCCAGCACCGTTGAGTTTGCGTGTGTCCTTGTTCAAATGAGAAACACGGCGCGTGCCTTTGACATTAATAGCAACCAAGATGGAGATGGACTCTATTTGTTTTTTAAGTAGCCATTGTCATTGTGTGTTTTACAATGTGTGCTGATAAACTGATGTTTCAAGATAGTATTTTTTTTTCAAGATAACTGTTTTTAATTAGTTGTATCAGTACCTATCGTTTTCATTTTGACATTTGCTTACTGATTAGGAAGGAAAAATGTACCTTTACTTCATCAAAGCATACCACTGTAAAAGTTACCATATACAAATAATGGTTCAAACTTCAGTACTGGTTTAGGAGAAAATAACAGTTCAAGACCGTTTTGAGTTTCCCGTTCCATTTAGTTTGTTTTGATACTCTGTGCATACACACCTGTAAAACTCAGTAGATGTTTCTTTGAAAATTTTTGTGTAAGCAATCATTTTAGTTTTTCAGACTGCTTTGTGTAATGAACTCAGTCTTCTGCAGTGCAGTCTTCAGTTTGAATCTCAAAGCAATCTTAAAAAATCCCCACAACCTTCAGTTGAGACTTTAATAAACGATCATTGCTCTGTTTGTAGATGACTCTAGCTGTATCGGGACTGACTTTTCCTTGCCATCGACTTACAGTTGGAAGAAGATCTTCACCCGTACAAACGAGGGAACAGTCAGAGGAGGTAAGAACATCATCTCTATCTTACCAGTATACTCTGGGAAGAAACAGGGAAAGCTCATTTTGCAATGGTCACCATCCCTTCTATGGTCAAATACGTCAGTAGAGTTGCACCTTAAAAGAATCAGTTTATAATTCCTGTGACATGTAATTGTGACAAAGTAAGGAACTGGGTAGATGAGTTGTGGAAGGCAAAGAGGAAAAATAAAGTAAGCAAGCCACAGTAAGCATTGAAAAATACTCCAAATTAAATAGAAAGTTGAAACATAACATCTTTAGTATTAGTAGAAAGAGATATTTGTAAATGGTATAAATTCCTATTTTGTTGCTTCTGACTGTTAAAATTTCCAATACCATCGTCCTTCCTCAAAATGAATTTAATATAAGCAGTTTCGCATTTTCCACACACTTTTCTTACCTTTTGTTTTGAGAACTGTAGCTCGTGAGGTTCATCTTGCTGCACAAAAAGGATGTGGTTTAATCTGTTCAGCTCGCTTGAGTTGGCAGGACATCGCTGTGAGGTATGGTCGGGATGCAGGCCTGGGTGTGTGCTGTTGGATAGTCGTTAGAAGTTCGAGGATGGTCAGACGATGCAGTTCGAGCTATACCTGAACCACTTAATAACTACCTTTTACCCTGCTGTTTTCTCCTGGGATCTACCAGCAAAATTATGGATCACTGCTGCTTTAATTCATTCAACATGCAGTAGTCTAGTGTGCCAAGTTAGGACGATGGGTGCTAAATTTGTTGTCGGAGGTTGCAATGCATAGATAGGTACCTTTCCACGAACTGTCCCCCGCCATGCAAGTATTCCCAAAGTAGATTGTATCTGGATGTTTAAAATTATTGTTAGATTGAGTGACTTTTCTCACTCTTTCTTATGCAGTTAAACCAGCTGAAAAATAGCATTAACTTTGGATAAAATTTGCTCAACTGTGTGTATACAGAGAAGGTTCCTTAGTTGTTTAATGATGCATTTTGTTACATAATATTTCTCTGTCAACCAGACTTCTGTTAAAAATTAGGTAATATTTCTAAAAAGCAGTCTGATAATACTGTATGAAAGGCAGTATATCAAGTGTTTTTATAGAAATGTGTAAGTATTTTTCACTAGGTATGTATTACGTGTTTCACTTAAGTTCCTATCTGTAATGGATTTATGGTGGATTTTGTTTTTTCTTTTTGTGTGGCAGTGCACTGATGTTCATATGGTTAGTGACAGTGATGGAGATGACTTCGAAGATGCTACAGAGTTTGGAGTTGATGATGGAGAAATGTTTGGAGTAGCATCATCTGCCTTGAGGAAATCGCCAATGAGTGAGAGTTTACCATTAATTTCCAATTAACCAGTGAATGTACAGCAGTAGTGAAGGCAGAGAGGTGTGATGGCTCTGCATAAGATAAAGAGAAGTGTCTTTTGAGGAGAATGTTAGAATTGTTTGAATGTCACGTCTGATGGATGTATTGAGTGAAAATTCTGCAAACATAATTGGCAACTATGAAAGGGTCTCCCCATGGAGGAAGTTTTCTAACCTTATGTTTTAGCTTACTCTTGAAGAATAATAATTAAACCTAGAGAAATTATGATCTCGGACCAAATACTCTGCTTCCCTGTTTTGAAAATTCTGCATATTTTGACTTCAGCATCTTTTAGTGGTAAATATTTTTAGTCATTTACATTAAACAAGTTTCTCGGTGATTATTTGCCATTGAATTATGAAAAGGATTGAGCAGGAGCAGTCAGTTACCTCCTATATGCAATTCTGTATACTGTTTACTTTAGGCTTGCATTAGTGTTATTACCTTTGAAGTTTTTTGACAGTAAATACGTGTAATAACATGGAAAACTTTTTAACATTATATATACAAAGTTTAAAAAAAAAAAAAGAAAGAAAGTAAAAGTAACTAGCAATATGATGGGTCAAGTCTTTCAAGCCAATCCTTTCATGTTAATGTATTAAAGTAAGTCCAGAGTGTTAACTCTGAACAAGCGATATATCACATTACACTGGGCCTGAGGATTTTACTGTTTGGAAAGCCTGAATATATTCATGAGAGCGTCTAGAAATTTCATGTCTTTCCAAAGGTTCATAGTTGATAGTCTTTCATGAAATTTATATGGTGTCTTGGTAACCACTTCAGTAAGCTGTCAACGTGAAAACTCTATGAAGCAAATGACCTTGCATATTAAAATCTGTTTCCATAAGGTTGCATTTAATTTATGTTTTTCAATTTTTTAAGTGCCAGAAAATGCTGAAAATGAAGGAGATGCCTTATTACAATTTACAGCAGAGTTTTCTTCAAGGTAAGCTTGCCTAATAACTGCAATTCTTGTTACAGACTAAGTAAAATTTACTAAGTAATGAAAATAAAAATAAACTAAATGTACATATTTTCTTGTGGGATCATAGCAGATTTATGCGTCTAACCTAATCTGATTTATTGTAAGCTTAACTTTGCTAGAACTGTTTCTGAAATAAAATTATTTCTCAGTCCAAATTAGAGTGACAGATTCTTGCCTTATTTAATTTGCCACTAATTAATATAATTACTTAATTATGTAAGTGTCCAGGAGAATGATAAAGACTGATTATGTATACCAATTTTATTTTGATATATAGGAACAGAAAACCTGAAACTGTTTAATACTGAAAAATATATACAGACTTGCAACAAGAGTTTTCACAATAATGAAGTGGTTGGATAACTCTCTACTCTTAAAAAATATAGAAATGCTGCTTTTTAAACTTTCTACCACCGAATCATGCATTGTTAAACAGTTACCACGTTTCATCAAATAGAAGCTGCAAACTAATATACTCAAAGTTATGCGGTTTATATGCCTTCTGTTTTCACTCCTCTGTGATGAAATGTTCATTTATATATGAGATGCATTAATGTGTAATACAAGAATAGCCTTCAATTAACCTTTAAGAATATAATAAGGAGATTAGATAAGTTATGACTGAAAAAATATAAAGAACTTGAGGTGCATGTAAACAGAAGGTTTTTATGATAAATTTTGTAAGGTTAGTTACTTTGAGCTTTTGAATGTAGTGGGACAGATGGCTTTTAAAGGACAGAAGGGAAGTATTTAGAGGTGTATTACTTCATCTTTCTAAAGATTTAGCCAATGCATTATATTTACAGAATATACAAAGAGGTGGAGTATTGAAATTACTTATTTTCAGCATTTTTTATTAATTGGAAATTTTATCTCAAATAGATATGGTGACTGCCATCCTGTTTATTTTATTGGATCATTAGAGGCTGCTTTTCAAGAAGCCTTCTATGGGAAAGCTAGAGATGTAAGTGTGTATTAAAACTACATTTTTAGTATGGGGGGAAATGGAAATCGCTGTAAATGTTTCATCTTCATTTTAAAAAAGGTAAACTACATTTTGGAGTTATCTTGATTTATTGTTTGTGAAGAGCTGTGCTTGTTTAGTTGACTGACTAAAGTACCTGCCTTGGTGGTTGTTGAAATTACAGTGGAAAGCTCATGCTGCTTAATCATTCTGGGTGTATTTTTATTGGAATCCTTTAGTCATCAGAGCTTCTTTTTTTTCCTTTCCCCCTCCCTTTCCTTTTCTTCCTGCAATAACGGTGTCCTAGCACCAGATAAGTGTCTGCAAGTCTTGTGGTTGACAAGTTCAACGTTGCATGTTGGTAACTGCTTTGGAGGATGGCTAATGAAATTGTAAATTTAAATTGAAATGTGTCTGAAGTACACTGCACTTTTTTTCCTTTGTACAGCCTTTATCTGCCAAGTAAATTCCAGTACTAAGGTTTGGTTATTTAGTTTTCATGTACATCCAACCAGACATCTCAGGTTTCTGTTATTCCATGCACAGTTTTAAAATCAGTATTTTAATAAAAATAGAATGGGGATAGTTTATTTAAGTTTTGGTGACTTGAATTCACTAAGGAGAAACCCAAACCCCTGCATAATTAAGCATAGATAAAGCTGAAACACAAACAAGAAAATCATGCTGTTTAAATTTACTTTTTATCATCTAGGTAGATATTTAATTTTAAAATGAAGAGAATGTTTTGGCTTCCTGCAGCTATTGGTGTTGTAGGGAACAGCTATGTTATGTTAGGGGCTGTTATGAGAAGTGTGCAGTGTTATGTATCCACACTGTAGCTCAAGTTAACACGTGCTTAACATGTGTGCACAGATAGTTTTCTTGCACTCTAAATTTAGTGAATATTTTCATATCTTGGGCAGATTTCAGAGCATAAATAGATACAGACTAATTCAATGCAAACTATTAGTTCATAATAACTCATTAAAGTGGACTTTAATGCATATTTAAAAGAAATAAAATTATTAATTCAACAAGAAAAGTGAATTAGGAAGTTCACTTTGTGTCATTTCATCAGAAATACTTGACAATGTGTCAGTATAATAATGGACAAGAGCCCATTAGGAGCTTTCATAAATATTATATCTATACATGTGATATTTATGCAGTGCAATTATTTAGGTTTTTAATACTCAAAGTACTTAAAATACTACTTACATAGTGCATCTGAAATTCTTAGCAACTTACATTTCTAATATTTTGCAATGTATTGATACCAGATCCTCATCAGGATAAAGTTATATCTTTACGACGGTATTATTTCTGTAGCTCTTTCTTCCCCCGCACCGCCCACCCCCAAATATTGCCTTAATTTTTGAGAACAATTCCCTACAACTGCCCTGTGGAATGACACTTTTATTGTAACATTCTGATTTAAAACAAAGGACAATGTATAAATGCTGTTTATTTTTAGTGCATTTTTCCTGTTACAGACAAGTTTTTTCAGTCCTGCCTCCTGGAATTCGTAATTGAGTAAAGAGATAAATTATTTTATATCTTTATAATTGCATTTAATAAAATAATATGTGTTTCTGTATAAGAAAAAAAAGCTTAGGAGAAATTGCAACCTGTATGTCTTGTCTTCTGATTTATACTATGCAGGGCACTTAATTTTACCAGGGCAACAGATGAGCTTCAGGCACCAGCATTCTTCACTTGAAGTGAGAAATTGAGTTCCAAGAGTAAATAAAAACAAGATTGAAGGTTTAAATCCTCTGCTAGGCTTTTTGAACTTATATACTCATTAAATGTTTATTGGAGTGGTGGGATTACGAAGGATTTGGGTAGCTTCATCAACTGGTATATACTTAATCACTAAGTAAAACACTACATTTGATAGAGTGTTTCTCACGATGCCACACTCAATCCATCTTAATGAAAACCGCTTCAAACTGATTTAATTTGAGAGCACTTGGCAGCTTGAGTGCTCAGAGATCTTAGCCTTTTCTTGACAAATTCTCAACGCTGTCCAGAGCAGAAGGTGCACTCTTAGAGTTTGGATCTAGTGAGACAGCCATCAGCTATGTTTTTAATTTATATTGTGGGTAGTTTTTCAAAAAACCCCAACCATTATACATGAATTTTTTGCAGAAATATTTTGATTTGGGTTATTTTAAGAAAATTAACTTATGCCAGAACATGTGTTTTAAACACAAATTGTGAGTTAAAATTATTTTTAAGAAAATAGATGTTCTGTTAAATCTTAATGCCTTTTCATGTGTTGGAAAGGATGGTGATTCATAGTTGTTTGAGAAAATGTTACTTGAAAAAGAAATACCTTGTAAAAAAAGTTTAGATGTTTGTCTGTTACTTATGTTTTGTTTAGCTTTTATTATCATAGCATTTCATTTTGATTCTTTAGATTGTTAAGACTGACATACATGATGGGCATCTTTTTTCCTTTAGATCAATTGCCACCATGATAGTGCCAGTTTTAGGTAGGAGGGATGGAAAAAGGTCAAATGTAGCTCTGCTTTAAACCTGTATATCTCTTTAGCACAAAAATACAATAGCCAAGATATAGAGCTCTGCCTTTTCCAACCAGTGTCCCTGGCAATGAAATCCCCAGTACCTCCTGCAGCCTGATGGCTAAGGGCATTGTATGTTCATTCCCAAGGCTTATTGTATATATAATACAAGAAAATGTTTTCCTTATTAGTTTTTTTTTAATTGAGTCAGGAAGAGAAAGAGAGACAGAGGTTTATTAAAATAACAAATAAGTTGTTCTTTTGTGAAAGCCTTCCTCTACTTATTGTGGCAATTAGAAAGAATTCTAATTTCTCTGTTATATTAGTTTATGGAGAACAAGCTTACTCTTGTTCAAGTAGCTACACTATCATAGAAAAGGCTAGAAAGATGCCATGGAAGAAATTTTATAAAGGCCAGTTTTAAACCAGATGTTTGGGGGTGATTTCTTTGTGCCTGAAAGCAGTTTGTGGGTGCCTTGTGAAACATCAGAGGAGTTTATCCTAACTTAAGGTGATATTGTTATTAATACAGGATCTTAATCGCTATATTGAATCTCACTCAGCTATTTATTTGAGTAAGACTCAAGTATTTTCTTTTATTGGAGTTTGTTTGCCTTTTCATTTTTATAGGTGGTTGCTACTCTTTTATTATAAGAAAGAACAAAGACATCTGCTTTACCTTTTCAAGAGCTCTTATCTTTATATACCTCTGTCAGATCACCTCCTGCCCCTCTCTCAACCTTTCTGCCCACTGAGTTTTAATAAATATGTGAAACATCTCCTTTAGCACAGATGGGTATTGTCACCTCAATATATATTCCTACATACTGAAAATAAACCATGTTTTTCTTCTCTTTGACTTCTGTCTTTTAGGTTCAATTTAGTGGCAGCACCATCCCTCTCACATATGGGTACTTTATTTCATGAATACCTAGAAGAAAGTATGCTCCTTCCATGATTTGGCGTGTTCAAATAAGAACTTTTTTTTCATGGTAGCAGACTATTCCTTCGTACGGGGCTTTCTGCAGTATCATTTTTACCTGTGTAACTCAGAAAACTGTCCCTTGATATTATTTCAGCTAGATAAGTTCATGCTGAACTCAATACAGAAGAAAGATTCACAGACATTAATTCTGATTTCTGTTAGAGCACGTTATAGAAGCAGCATTGGCTACTCTTCAGTCATCTTGTCTCAGAAGAGAAATTTGAAGTCTCTCTTTTAGATGCTACCTTAAGTAGAAGAGAGAGGTTGTGCTGAATCCCAGTTGCAGAATGGCTTTTTGGTTTAGTCTTTGTCATCTTTTTTTTCCCCCATTTATTCCCTAAATACTGCAGAGTCATGTCAAGGAGTACAGTTTCATCACCACATTTTACTCTGACTCCAGACACTTTTCAAATCAAGTCAAATTGCTACCCCTACTTTTTATAAGGGGCTTGATCGTATTCTGTGTCCTAGATGCGCTTTGAAAAATGCATCTGTAGTTGAGCTGTCTGAGGGTTCTGATGGAGAAACTACTACTTTACAGACTGATTAAGTATAAATAACCTGAACACTAATCTACAGGGTCTGGCTGAAACTGTAGAGGAGACGTTTAGAAGTTTAACTCGGTTCCTGGGAAGAGTAAAGCAGCTATGCTACTGTTAGATGTCAGTACATAAATTCCAGTTAAGTCCTGTGTGAGTCACCTACTTTTTTTTTTTCCCCAGTCTTGCCTGATGTGTGTGTTAGCAGTTCTGTCCTTTCATTCTGAAATTAATTCTGAACTTGTGGGTAATTATTGTTTAGAAATTTTTGCTACAACATACCAGCTTACCAGTCTCGCCGTGTGCCTACATGCCCTTTATTCTGCTTCACCTTCATGAAGGATGAGTCCTGAGTATGGGTCTCTCTTCAGTTTTCTCTGTACTTGATATTAAATAATGAAAGTTTACAGAAATGATCTGCCACATTCTACATTTCCTTCTCTTCAAAGCCTATCATTTGTAGATCTTATTTGAGTTTGGTTTTAATTACTGGATATTCTTTGCATTATGTAAGTTATCACTACAAGTTCAGTTGACTGAAACAGAGATACAACAGTATAATAGGATCAAATATTTGGGAGATGGAAGTAGACTAAATCAAGCTTAAAATAAAACATCCTTACCTGGGAGAATGGTTAGCCATTTGAACGGTTTACTGTGGTTCATATGGATTCTCCATCACTGATGTTTTTTTGAGACTAGATGTTTTACTGAAAGATAAAATTACTGAAAGATTAAACTAAGAATTGGTTTAGGGATGTCTTACACCATGTATAATACAAAAGACCAGATCAGAAGATTAAGGGGATCATCTCAGTCCCACTTTAGGAACCCATGGGGTATAGTTGAGTTCAGATCCTCTTCTACAAAGCTGGAGGCTGGTTAGTGCCCTTTGTCGCTCTGTTCTTGGTGTCTGTCTCCTTTCTTCTGACTGGTGCAGGGAAATTCAGTAATGCTTATCTGCAGCAGGTTCTGTTCTGCTGTGTAATACACAGACAAGGCTTCCTATGATTCTCCATCTGCCCTATATCCTGCTTTGATTCTTTTTCAGAGTGGAGTAAATTCAAAAGCGTATTGCCTTGGTGTTATAGGTTTGCATTCTGCTTAGGGAAAAAAGGATTGTGTGTGATAGAGTAGCTGTGTTCAAGAAGGCTGATTGTAAGATCTCCGAGATCACCCTAGGTGGATCAGATTGTACACTTCAAAAGCTTAAAGATGTGAAAATGTGTCCCTTTGTTAATTTGAATTAGCTCTCACTACATAAAACCTGAAGGAAAAATTAAGATCTTGATTTGTTAGCCTACCTGCCTGAAAGAATGTTCATGCCTCTAGCCGATGTTACATAGTGAACATTTTATTCTCAGTCGTTGCTTGAACTCGTAAGCCTGACATTCAGAAATGACCATTCAGCTCTGTGGTTTTGCTGACCCTTATGACTGTATTGCTCTTCTCATTTTAGTTTATATTCTTCTGAAGTATCATTCGCATTATTAGGAGCTGGCAGAGAAGCTTGGATAGTCATTACTCAGTGATTATCAATTTAGTCGTTCAACCTCATGAAGATCTGTGTTTCTTTCTGCCTCAGTGCCTGCTTTTCCTTCATTTCACCTAATTCTGTACAAAGTTCAAGGACAGGAACTGTTTGAAAGAGTCCAGCAGGGCCACAGAGATGATGGAGGGAGTGGAGCCTCTCCTGCTGAGGAGCGGCTGAGGGAGCTGGGGCTCTTGAGCTTGGAGCAGAGGAGACTGAGGGGTGCCCTCATTCCTGGGGATCCATTTGGAAAGGGTAGTGTCAGGAGGAAGGAGCCAGGCTCTGCTCTGGGATGTCCAATGCCAGGACAAGGGGCAATGGTCCCAAGCTGGAGCACAAGAGGCTCAAGCTGAAGATGAGGACAAACTTTGTCAGTGTGAGGGTGCAGAGCATGGCCCAGGCTGCCCAGAGAGGTTGTGGAGTCTCCTTGTGTGGAGACACCCAAAGCCCTGGCCGTGTTCCTGTGTGACTGCTCTGGTGATCCTGCTCTGGCAGGGGTTGCACTGGGGGAGGAGCTTTCCAGGTCCCTTCCAACTCCTAATGTTCTGTGTTTCTGTGAAATTGCATTAACCTTTCTGAAGCTCCAAATGCAAAAATGGCCAAGTGGACAGCATAACCATTTTGTTATGTAGAACAGATCTTTAATGTGTTTGTCTTGTGTGGGATTGTACATGCACGTTAGATCTCTTGGTCAGTTTATGTGGTGGGAGGCTGCTATACTTTGAACAATGTGGCAGAGAGGTTTCGTGATGCAAGGCTACAGCCAGGAAGACTGTGCCTCTCAGAGGGGTGCCCTGCTGCAGTACAGCATCCAGGCACTATGAAAAGTACATCTCTTGATGGGGTAAGTTCCTGAAGTCCTAAGGCCTTTGGAAGTCCATCAGCTATTCAGTACTTAGAAACTTTTCAGTATCCCATAGAGATACTAGCCCATAGGGGCTAGTTAAAGTTCTTGCCCATTGGATTTTTTTTTCTCAGTTAAAATTTTATGCTAATATGTAACCCCTGAGTCATCTTTTTTTAAGAAAAAGAATTTTTTAAGAAGTCCGACACAGAACACACTAGTGCTCCATTAGTAGCTCTTATGCTCCTATGGAAGTCAAGACTGTTGAACAGTTTATTAAGCCTATTTTATTAATCTTGACTAAAAAATTCCCAGTGTTAGTCATCATAGAATCCTAGAATTTACTCTGATTTTTCAAAGGCTTGAAATAAGCCCAACAAAAACCTGTTTATAAATAGATACTGCATGGGTTAGTAAACAAAAAAACACAAAACAACAGCAACAAAACGAACAAAAACCCAACCACACAACAGCAACAACAACAAACTCCAAGCCTGGAGCCTTTTGCAATAATGCATTTTTCAAAGGAAGAAATATCCCTGGCTTCCACTAAGATTTTTCAAAATAATGTTTCAGCACTTCAGTTCCTTCTGCTACTTTTCATTTGTCCTAGCAGTATGCCTGTGAGTGACCTTAACATTTTGGATGAATTATGGGACGCAACTCCAGTCTTTGATATGTGATGGAGTTTAGTCTTTGCATGGTGAGATTTGTTGATGCAACAAAAATTACATTCACTTGTAAAGTAGCTCAGTATAAACATCTATTGTATATGTGCCTGTTTTGTTTACTGAAATTTGTCCCTAAATCTTTAAGCCTATAACTGTACGTATTTTGAAACATTCTGTTGTATGGAATCTCATATTTAACAGTTTCATGGGGTTGTTTCTTTGGAAGTAAAAGTGTTTCTCAAGAGCCTTTTTTTCTACCCTCTCCCAGTGAAAAGAGGAGAGCAAAGCCATCCGCTTACCACAAAGCAGTGCCACCACAAAGGAAAGATTAAGGGTTTAGAGAGAGGTCAATGTGGGTTTTTCTCTAACTAAACACTTTCCTAAAGTTTCCTTGTGGAAAAAATAATTAAGTCATCTCAGAGTTTTTAACGAATTTTTATTTCTTTTTCACCGTCTGCATTCGCTTGTCTTCTCAGCATGGATGTTTAATCTTTCTAGGCTTTGTGAATTGGTCCAAATGAATAAGTGGTGAGCTGTCTCTCTAGGAGCTGGAGGCTTATTCTAAGGCCCTAATCACTGAGTAAACACATCTTTGCCCTCCCTCTCTTACAACCGCTATATAATAGTCGAGATTCTAGCACAGTAACCTGGATATTGCAGGGATAGACGCTTTGAAATGCAGAATGGCTGATCCTCAAAAACAGACAGTGCCTGATCTTCTCCTGCCTCTTTCTTCTTTTTAAATTAAATATCACCACAGAAATGCTGTTTTATTGCTTGATATTGTGCATCAGTGCCCTGGATTTTCAAGTTTAGTTTCAGTCAACATTGTTGGCTGCACTTATATGGATCTCTCCATGTTGGGCTTACTAATGGCCCTTCCTGGCACATGTGTACGTGGTTCTGAAGAACATTTAAATTAAATTAGACAAACATTAATGCAAATTACTAATCCCTTTCCCAAAGTCTAATGTTCAAATGTATTCTTCTTTTTATAAACAGTCATTAAGTTTTGTCCAAAGCCAGCATATGAGGTGATAGCTATACAGGTTTTTTTTACAAAGACAGCATGTCTCAAAATTGCATCCCTTGTCTTGTTATATCAATACACGTCAATACCTAGTGTTCAGTGTTACTTCTGGTGAAGAGAGTTGAGATTACTTTAAATAAAAGCCTGAAAATAGCATTTGCCATATTGTCTCAGCAAATATCTTCAAGTAGGATCTTAAAGTAAGTAATATATATGAGTATGGGGGAATGGAAAGTTGTAATTTTCTGAATGGTAGTCATAATTAATTGAATACCAGATATAGGATCATGATCCTTAACCAACTCATAGTTTCCCTGTGTTTTTGTCAGTCTGCTTTCAATCTTTACGTACACACAGACTCACTTTCCAAAAGGTGATCTGAGAATGTCATGGGGACACAGCACAGCTCCATGCTGCTGGCAGTGAAGCTCAAACGTTACTTGATAGGGTTGCTGAAGAATAGGGCACAGATTATTTTGTTTCAAGAGGCCACAAACACCATCCTCAACATCTGCTCTTTGCTAATGGGGTAACTGATGTCATATATCAGTGATCAAAAACTCAATGTGGAATTTGATCCACGTCTCCAATGCCCCTTCCCTTGCGTCTTACACGTATGCAGTGCTGGGGCTCCAGCACCTTGCTCCTCAAGAGGTGTGAGCAGCTGGACTGACTCATGGCCTTTTGACCAGCTGCACATCCACTTAGGAGGTAGGTGAAATGCTGATGTGCTGTGGGCCTCTCCACATCATCCAGCTGGATGGAGAGCTGCCAAACATCCTGCATGCAGTGTCACAGGCGGCTTTGGGACTGGAGGCAGCCGTGTTGTTCCTTACACATTTTCCTCTTTAATTTGGCTACGGATGGATTGATAGCAGTAGACTGTTATTTTAAAAGGTGATTTATAATTCTTTTGTATTGTAGATGCTGTTGCATCAAGAAGCATCTTCCTTGCTCAGGGAATTGTTCCAAATGTTATCTCGATGGGGCAGCAAGCCAAAAAAGTTCACTCATTTCGTCAGCTGAGTCTGTTAATAAGGTTTTTGGGTTTCATTCAAATGTTATTTTCATGTTCTAACCATATAATATATCATGGTTTGGTACTCAAAATAAAATATTAGGAAGCATTGAGAAGACTTACAGATTTGAAAGTCTGGACCATTTGACTTGAAATCTGCTGGGATATTTTTCCTGTGTGCACACACTGAGATACACGGCACCCTTGATAAACACCATTGGGTGTAGTAATACACAAATCTGCAGAAGAACTTTAAATTACTAGACAATCTGAGGAAGTTTTCACTGATCTTTTCTCCTGTCTTTTCAGAGAAAGCTTCTTGCTATCTACCTCCACCATGATGAAAGTGTACTAACCAACGTCTTCTGCTCCCAAATGCTCTGTGCTGAATCTATTGTCTCCTATCTGAGTCAGAACTTCATAACCTGGGCATGGGACATGACAAAAGAAGCAAACAGAGCAAGGTAAGACTCTTTGGACTGTCAGTGGAGCAGCTTTTCTCTCAAGGAAGACCCTTATCTCTGTGTATCAAATCTGTTGTAGCTTGATATGTGTTTGAACTAAAAACTTCATACTCGTTCTTAGCTGATCAGTGAAGCTGTGCTGGCTGATACTCATTCAATTGGACCCATGGTTTTCATTCCAAAGTGACTTCTTATTCTTGTGTAGGACAAAATAGTAAAGTAAATTATTACCTTTTTACTTTTTTAAGTTTATTTTCTTTCTAGGAACGTGTCTTCACCGTTTTGCATTGCAGTGTCATGATATTATGTGACACTAAGTGTATGTATGTAGATGTAACTGCATTGGAACCATCTGGGATAACAACTACTGCTAATGAAAATCTTACTAAAGATAACATTAATGTGATAAATGTGTATTAAAAACAGACTACTTAAAAATTAGAAGCTTGCAATTCATATGAACTTTTTTTTTGAACAAGTGTTGTACAGAACACTCCTTTGGTAACGTTCAGATATTTTGATAGGTTGTAACAAAAAAAAAAGCTCTCCTGTGTCTTAAGAGAGGCCGTCATTTTGCTGATCAGTAAAGGAATTAAAAACCTCTGGATTCCATCTCCTCCTACATCTTTCATGTGTTACCAAAAAATTTCCTTGTCTTTATATTAAGACCTCTCTCTCCTTCAGTTATTTATCGGTTGATTATAATCTATTGAAAATAATGATTTTATGATTATAGTTATTATATTTAGAAATGAGACTTGTTTGGTTTTCTTACTTGGACCTTATTTCGTCTCCTTTATTTACACAGAAGACAACTGTTCACCAGGATAATATCTTGAGTATATTACTATAATGAGTGTTATTCCAGCTTTTGAACAGAAGATGCAACAGTCATTTGGTCAGGGATAAGTTTGCCACTTTTTTTACACAGTTCTGTTGGTTATTGAATGATTAGAAGTACGTATTTATGTTTTTTTCCCTTTTGGATTGCTAGAAATTTGGTATCTTTATAGAGCATTAATGCATACCTGTTCTTAAATTCGTCAGTTATAGTTAATATTTCTTTACTGAAAGTGGGCATGAAGAACAGAACAACCACTTTTTCTAATATGCTTTTTAAATTACACTTGTGTTTCACAGGAACTCCTCACTCGACCTTCTGCGTTTCGTCTTTGGACGAATCAGCAGCTATGTTCCTAGTTTAAATTGTTCTAGGGAAGAGTTAAAGATTATGGAAAAAAAAGCAGTTGCAAAAACAGATAAAAAGTTTTATCTGGAAAAGAAGAAAAGGAAAAAAGAGAGAGGAAAAAGAAACATCCAGGTTCTTTCATGAGACCAAATACATAGAGTGAAAAGTTGCTTAAGTCTTTTGGTATTACCATTCATGGGCAGCAAGGAGCCTCCTCCTTTTCTTTTATCCCACACGTTGGTGTAGAAGGAAACACTATTTCTAAACCATCTGTAGTGGCTAAGTTCTGTTGACTACCTGCTGTTCTATTGTTTGCTTTTCTATTTAATTCTCTTGTTTCTTTTATTTTACAATGACAAAAAATTGCAGTGTAGTTTCTTTTGAAAAACTGTGTTTGAGGGTTTTTTTTATGACTGACGATCAACAGCCATGTAATTGCTTTGTTGTGTTTTACTAAAGAAATCTCTTAAGTAGCACAACTTTGATACACTAGTAATAAGAGTTTGCAGGTTACAGAGACACCTGTGGTGACCAAAGCGACAGAAGCTGCTTATTAGAAAGAGCCCGTACAGCTGTGTCCTATTAACTCCTTATGACACTTCTTAAAACACAAAATAAAGGGCTTGTTTAAGGCTTTATAGCTATTCTCAATGAACCTAGTCACCGATTGTGCGGTACAACAGGGTTTTTAAGCCTACATTTTTTGCTTTCTGTTAACAACAACAAAGAAACTGTCATATTAACAAGTGAGGTCAAAAAATAGTAAAGGGTAAACAAGGCACACTGGCTCAAATTAGAATAATTTCTCAGTTGTGTTTACTGTCACATCCTACTCCTTAGACTGATTTCTTTAGAGGGGGCATGGTGCTTCCTTCTCCATTTGGAAAGTGCCAGTGCACTGTAGGCATTCCCATAAATACTCAGTACCGCTGCTTAATCGCTACCCTTCATTATGTGACACAACGGCAGTGGTTTTGGAGCCTGTTCTGCTCTGTGTCCCCACAAATTCAGTTGCATGTAGCTTTTTATTTGGATGGAGAGAAGACAACAGCAAGGACAAGAGAAGGAACTGCCTTTTGCATGCTGGTGTAGCCCAAGAACGACTTCTTTGTGCTGTTACAAGTGGAAAAGCCAGGATGGGAAGCAGAGGAATCAGGCCCGCTCTATTTACAGCAGTCAACAGGGACACCTCAATGTCAGGAGTAAAAGGCACATTTTCAGTACTGTAATATGGCATGAATGATTTCAAACAGATGTACATACTTTCTTATATAAGAAAAAAAAGGTTGTTATTTCTTCTTGCTCTTTGCTGTCCTCTTTCTGACATCTACAGATGTTAGTCTCTTCCAAAAACAGTCTTCATAGTAGTTTCCATCTTTCTCATTGATGAAGTGGGAGTCTACCATATAACAAAAACGGCTCCAAAATCTTGTAATTTCCCCTGATTTTTAATATGTTTCTTACCTTCAGTGATGTAGGGATGTGCTTTGAATCCTACATTACTGTACACAAGTGCATTTCAGCTGGATTGTCTCAATCTTGTTCTTCAAAGTCCATTGCAGTGGAGTGAGGGGATGTTTATGTAGGTAGGACTAGCGGTAAAACGCTGTGTGCAGGTGCTAGGGTAGCTGTAAGCAGTAGTGCAAGAGCGTAAGCATTATAACTTAGGGTGTTAGATTTTAAAAATTTCTAACTACAGCCACCCAGGACTGTTACTTTGTTGAACTGAAGGAGAACTCTAGTTAATATAGTTAAGAGGATGTTAACTACTACTATAACTACTTGTTATAGTCCATTCAATTTGGGATGAATCATGAGGTTAAAAATTGCAGTTTCTTCTCCATTGCATGTTATGGAGATTTGCTGCCGTGCCACTCCAGACAGCAGAAATACGCTGTACTGGGAGTCGTCAGGGCAGTAGTAGAGGTGTTTGACAGTGGTGGTGTTGCCAATTCTGGCCCTGCTTCTCAGTCCCAACACAAGACTGCAGCAGCTCACCAGCTGTGTTGGGCCAGCACATGGGCTAAGTGATAGATAGGCAGGACATGAGCAGCTATAGTTCTGGTACCTTCTGACTTCAAAGGGTTGACTGAATACTGTTACTCTAATAAAATCATGTGTGTGTGTATATGTGTTTGTGTGTGTAAGGTATACAAACATGTGCCTAACTGTTTTTGTTAAATCATTAATAAACTTTAATATAATTAATATATTTTTATCCAGGACATCTATATACACCTACCTATGCACACATACCCTTATGTTTGTACACACGGCATTTACAAACATAGATTATGTCTAATATTAACAGATTTCCAATGTACATAGTGTTTGCCAAGCAAAGCAATGCCAAAACCATAGAACAGTGACTCGAATGTCTGTAGCAGCTTTTTAGCTTTTGATATGGTTGCCCTTGGGCGCTGTATTTCAAGGTGTTGCCAACTTTTCTCAAGCTCTGATGACAGGTACTTGTTAGTTTTAATGTTCAAATGATAGTTATTTTTCACTTTACTTAAGCTTAGGAAAGAGTTAACCGACTAAAGCACTTCTCAGCAGCAGGTTGTCTTCACCTGCAATTTCCGTCATCAAGTAATTAGCCATATTCATAGTTGCTGACCCTTAATACTAACCCACTGAATGATGCATGCCTGGATGAAGACCAGTTGGCCATATTACTCCAGCTCCCCAATCCTATTTGATCCTTCAGCAAATATATTGCAGGTGTGGGGTCTGTGAGATCTGGACTTGGTGAGTTAATTTCTCAGTGCCTCTTCAGGAGTGACTGTAGATTCTGTGTATGTTGCTTGCAAAACCGTTGAATGGGTTCTTTAGGCACTAAATCCTTAACAGGTTTCACAGAACAGTGTGAAAACCTTTTCTATTGTCTTTTGCAATATTTTATTTAATTTACTTTAATAGCAATACAGTGCCAGTCAATAAAAACAGGTCAAAAGTATAATTAATGTTTTAAAAATAAAGGTTCTCAAACACCAGGCGAGTTTCTGTATGGTTTGTTTTAAGGAGGAATTGGAAAGAAGGTGAGGAGGGAACCCTTCTGTTCCATGATTACATCCCACCCGCTCATTTTCTCCTTTTCTCCTTTGCTTTTGATTTTGGTGTCGGTCTTAACAGAATGTCAAGATCAATTTGCAGCATGGTTTAACTCAAGGTTTGCATTCTGCCAGCAGCGATTGTCCTAACGAACAATGCCGTGTGTTCTTGTAACTTCAGAAGCTTTTAGAAGGCTCATGGCAAGGGCAGCATCTAATGACTTTATTAGTGTAGGGTTTCAAAATGGGTTCGGTAATTGTTCGCATCTCTTTGTCATCTAGTCATAATTACTGCATAGCATTGTTCGGGGTTGCGCTTGTGAATAGTTTCCTAATAGCACTGAAATGAAGAAAAAAGGGAAAGGATAAAAGGTGATTGTCTGTTTAGATGGAGAACAAAACAGCCTGTATATAGATGATGGTTAAACTGTTTATTATACACCCACCAGAAAAGGTAAACTATTCCTCCTTAAATATTTATGTGCTTCAAGGTAATTTCATGTTAGTAGTCTAAAAATGTCCGAATTTGGAAAACTAAAAACCAGCAGAGAATGCATTTTAATCGTCATTAGTAAGATATGGATATCTCCATAATATTCAACTATAAATAGAAATTAGTCTCTCTGTTGACGTGACTGTGTTTTTCAGTGCATCATTTTTTATGCCTATGGCAATGCTTTAAGGTCATCTGAAAAAAAAACCAACAAAAAACCACAGGAATTATCTAAACTGATACATTTGTAAGCATATATTTTAAGTCCAACTATAAAACCAAATCCTAAGCAAGTAAGTTCTGTCCCACTGTGCTCAAGCTACACCCTGGTTTAAGCTTGTTGAACAAAAAAGGTGAAAGATTAAAGCTCTGTAGTGTCCTGTGTAGAAGAGGTGAAGGCAGAAGAAGGGCAGTCAAGACAGCCTTGTTGGGCTGCTTTGAGGAAGGAGAAAGAAGTCATTCACAGGTCCATCTAACTGCAGGAGTCCACAGCTGCACCACTGAAGTCAGTTGCTGGATGGAACTGAAGCTGTAGAGAAACTTATCTGCATCTATGCATCTAAATCAGGCATCAGAAGAAACCACTGAGCTGGCAGAGTCAGAATTGTTTGTACCAAAATGCAGCTGCAAGATGTGAATTAATCTCCTTGGTACTGCAGGATGCCCGACTGGGACAAAGAGTCTCTGTGGAAGTGCAGGTGCCCGTCCTCTTCCTTTAGGTTAGGATGGCTCTGCTGTGACCTCTCGTCTCTCCTTTTTGTGACCATTCTGTCTCGGGGTCTTGGAGAGCTGCAGATAACCTCGTTCAGTCCGTGCCTGACTGAAGGTTCAACTGTTCCTGCATCATTACTGACCGATGGTTGTCTGATGTAATCTTTGGTGTGAGGGAGGTTCCTCAGCATTTCTCCGTAACCAGCTCCAGTACTTGACTTTCACTCCCTTTTGGCAGTTCACATTAATATTTAACTGAAGTTTATCTTGCAGCGATCAATGACAATTATATCTTGGTTCACTCAGTAGGCAGTGAGGAGTCCTCTTCCTTTCCGCTGCTGTGTTCTTTGGACTTAAGTGGCACTATTATGTTTTCCTGCCATTTTCTTGAACTAACTGTAATTCCTTCAGTCTTTCCTTGCAGCTTGTCATTTTGTAGACATTTCTTATTGCAACCTTCAGATGGTCCTTCTGTAGCTGGTTGACATGTTTACTGATGCACTGTGCCTAAAACTGTCTTCTCCGTGCTACATACAGAAAGAGGATTATTTCATGTTGTACAAACCATGCTTCTGTTTACTCACCCCAGTACAATGCTTGTCTTCCTCGCATCAGGACTTTTCTTCTTCCCTTACTGCTTGATTCTTATGCTGTATTTGTGCAATTGCTCCTCCTGCTCAGAGACTTTCATCAACCTTGTTGAGTTGCATTTTAGTTGTCAGGACATTTCTCCAATTTCTGAAGATTAATCTGAGTTCCCTTACTGACTTCCAATGTGCTTGTAACTTCTCCCACTTCACTAACACCCGTAAAGTAACTAAACATGCTTTATTCTTATCTAGGTTATTATTAAATCTACTTGTAGCAAGCCTTGGATATTCCTTAGCAAATCATATATTACATGCCTTTCTAATACAATAGGCAATGATCAAATCTACTGCTGATATGCAAGCGCATGTTGTATTTTCCATTTTGAGTACAGCATCTTAGTAGGGCATCCAGGTATATTTTATTTATATTTTATTTTTACCAACGATTTTGTCTAGGGTCCAGTGGTATCTGAAAGGCTAGATTAATGAGTTTCTAGAGGGACGTGTTTTAGACTAAACAGGGTTATAAAGTATTTACCTAATCTGTTTGAAGCTTGCAGGATGAAATAAGGTCTTGCGTGTTTTATGAAGAGATAGATAAGCCACTCATCTAGGCTTTTCTGTCACATAAAGTGGATAAAACCACGGGTTTTGCATCTGAATCCTTGGATATTTAGCACGTGGGTGCTAAAGAGGATATCCACATCATTTGATTCAGGCTGCTTTATGCTTTATCTTTAAACCATACCTTGTATCTGTTCCTCATCACCCCTTGTGTTTGAGTCAACAGTTATGACCCTACCACAGTGGGTAAGACAATTACTCTGCATTATGGAGACATTATTTTAATGTATCATTTCATGACCTCTGCTTTTACTTTTTTAAAAATGTAAATACCTAACACAAAAAAGTGTTATCTTTTACATTAACATTTTAAGAGTCTTTATGTTGGCTTTTCACAATACATAATTATTATTAAAAATAATCAGAAATCTTGCATATTTGATATTCATCATTGTTTTCTTAATGCTCAAGAAATAAGTTACATTTTTTCCACACTCATTTCTGAAGTTTTTAAGTTTCTTAAAGTAAGGTTGGCCTTGGGAAGTAAGGCCATAAATAAATCACACTTTTTTGGCCCTAAGTCATCCCGATTGTAAACTGAACACCAGTTCAGCAG
>NW_010173925.1:127044-160473 GCF_000695765.1 Mesitornis unicolor
CAGGAAAGGAAATAGCTATTTTAGACGTGATTATCAGATTTTGTTCCAGTGCTGCTTTCTGAACAGGACTTCAGGCTGAGATGATATGGCAAAAACATCTCCAGTGCAGCCATTCTGTTAAAAAGTCCTTAGCAAGTAGGCATCATGTGCCAAAGGGCCTCATTTTAGGAAGAACTTTTCCCAGGTTTTCCCACCAGTGTGCAAAATTTAGAAGTAACTATGGGAATATTTATATGAGTAAGACTATAACAAATAACCAGATCTCCGTTATTTATGTTGGTACAGAAAATAAGGAAAAATTTATCTAAAATCCTATGCATATTTTTGTATTTATTTTAATACATTTTATCCATACATTTGAGAGCAGGGCTCTCTCTGTATGGAAGGGAATTTGCCCTTTACTGCACTAGACAGATTTGCTAATACAATTAATAATTAACCTTAAGGTGCTGGGGGGAGTTTAAGGAAAGCAGAAGCAAAGCAGAGCTTTCAATTTTTGTTTGAACGTACCAAAAAACCACTCAAAATGTAGCATCAGTTGTCCCCCTTTGCATAGTCCAGGAGTTCGCTACAGTGTACGAAAACTCTGCGTTAGTTTCCTTCTGTAGGTTTATTCAATTAACACAAAGCTAGAATTAACATTATTAGATGTAGTTACTCTTTCTGCACCTATGCCGTGCTGTGACTGCTTGATATTTTTATGTTACTGATAATGTCTTGAGAAGACAGGTTAATTTGGGGATGTATGCAGACCCATTCATCCTATCAGACTGTATCATCACTTTGATTCCAGTAGATAACACTGGAAATGGATACCACACCAGAGGACAGGCATCAAGCAGTTGATATTTGGTTTCAGTGATGGCTGGTAGGTGGTGTCCATGTCCTTCAAAGCCATGCCAGCTGCTACTTCTCTGAGTGGGCAGATAAAGGAGACTGAATTGCTCTGCTCTCTTGGAGTCCTTCACTGGATCAAGGCCGGGGGCAGCAGTGCTGTGGGGTTTTTTTTTTGTGATCACGGATCCAAATTTGACTACAGTAGATCCTGTCCATCTGAACACCAAAAATGTGAAGCAATGTAATATGTGAGCAGGAGATACATAAAGACACAATGAGATAATACCAGTCATGCTAATGATGAAAAACCTCCTGTGGGGAATGGCTACCATCTCCCACCCAGGGGCTGGCTTTCCCCTTTGGGTTCCCTCTTCAAAAGGCAGTACGTATTTTGTGGTGTAAGTAGGTATCATACAGATCAAAAGCTTTCCAGAGATCAAAAAATACTGAGCTTTGAGATCAACACTGTTGATGATCAGCACTTCAGCCAGAGGTGGCCAATTTTGTTGTTAAAAATTAGAAGTTGCCTGTTCTCACAGAAACACATCTTATTGCTAAACCCCAGCATATACAAAGTTCTACATAGCATATCTGAGATCAGGACCTATGGTAGACCATAGACTTAAGTTGTAATAAATATTCCCTTTGAGGTTTTGAGACTTGGTAATATTTTAAACTTTTTTGGTAGATTTTTAAAGCTGTTATTTTTTCATAATTGCCTTCATGGAGCTTTTTTAAAGTAATATTAAATAAATTGCATTTTATGATAAAAATACAAAAAAGTTATGCCAGGAGTGTATCTTAATATAACATATCACATATTAGCTGGTAGGGAATGATAAGATTCTTCTCTGGGAAACTAATGTGCTACAAACATGGTAACTCTTTACAGAGGTTATTTCGGAGAGCACATGGAGGGATAACTGCTGTGCGGTGATCAGCAGCCCCTCAAATTAACATCTTTGTTTTACCAGAATTATTCTTCCTGCGCGGCCCTTTTAACTAAGGAGTGAACTATGCCTAAGAATTAATACCTGTTCAATCTACATGTAAAAAATTAAGATAAGATCATAATTTTTTTAGGGTTTGTTTCTGTATTTGTCAAGCCATGGTCAGTGTCCATGTTTTCTGTAGCTTTAATAACTGCTGGTTTCATTGCTATCGACTCATGAAAAAGTAGAAAAATAATTGTGTTTGCCAAAACTATTACCTTTCCATTAACTTCTTTCATGTAACTTCCAAGGTATTTTTAAAATGAATTCTTCCTTCATAACATGCTTTTTTGCTTTTCTCATACTTCTTCCTTCTTGAATATTTTTGTAATTTAAAAACAAAAGGACTAGTAGGGTGCCGCTTGCCCTCCTTTTCTGGCAGCATTCGTCTATTTCCACTTTGGTTGGAGATCACAGTAATCCAGCATGTTGTGGAAAGCGGTTCTCCCTGGAGGGACATCTGGTGCTTTGATGTGCTCCCCAGGCAGTTCTCTTGGCAGCTCTGGAGATGCCACTGAAAGATCTGGCACACTTCTGTTCAGATGAAAGTAAGAAAATCCCTCGTTAGTGATGTGTAGAGTAAGATACTGGTTACTGCACCAGATTGGTTTGGTTCTAATCACAGACTTCTGGCAGTAAATATTAGCATAGAGGAGATTTATTTTTTTTTTAAAGGATATGAATGTGGAAGAAAGTAAGTAAAAAGGTCTGCAAATGCAGAGTCAGTAAAGGCAGAAAAGGAAAACAAATGGCAAAATTAGTTAAGTAGTTGCAAAATCTGTTACAAGGTGTGAGAAAAACTCAACAAGGATCATGAATGAAAGTTCAGTTCATACCCATCTAGTAAAATGAAAAGAAGAGATGTGTTATGGGTAATTACTGAGCACTTACCACTGACCTGGCAAAGAGCATGTGTGTGAGTGAGTAATCTCTGGTGAACAGGAGTTACACGGTGTAAGCATTGGAGATTGCTGCTGCTGTCTCTTTATTCAGTGCTGCATTGTTTGACTACCTTCACAATTTGTTGGCATTAGTACATTTTAGTTCAATAGACGAGTGAAGTCTTACTTGGTTCTTACTTAGGTTTCTTAGTCTTAGGTCTCTTAGTTTCTTTCCTTCTAGTAGTATTCTCTACAGTGCTTTTTCACCTCCAGTTAAATATTTTGTTTTCACATGAAACTCAACTGCTTTTCTTCCATGGCGTGTTGAAGGCTGTTAAACAGTTTTAATACACAGGTTTCAGGAATTCAGTTCAATTGACATTGTCTTTATCACTTTCAGGAGTGAAACCTTAAACACACGTAAGACATTTTGCCATGAAAGATCACCATTGACTTCTGTGAGGCCAATATATCACTTACGTATTCCCACCGTGAAAAGCAAAAAATCAAAAAAAGTTATTTGGCCTAAGAGTTTGTATGTCCAGACTTCACAGACACTTTGTTTTTGCCAGCTGATGTGTCTCTATGTAGCTATTTCTGATATAGCAGCCTCTATTCGGCATTTTTGACATTGTCTTTCTCAATTGCAAAAGACAGAGAATCAAGGAGGCAAGGAAAGGTATTTGCCAGTAACATTTATGGCTCCAAAATACTCGCTAGCTACCCCTGCTCATTGCCTTCTATCCAGCTATGGCCAAATTTTCTGTGAGGAGGGTTTTTTTAAATACTCCAGATGCCTCAAACAAACCCAATGTACTCATCAGGCCTATCAATTTTTAGCCATTTTATTAGATACTAAATATATATATTAATTTTAAAAATTACAATTTTGAATCTTTTCGGTATCTTTGAGAAGAAATTACTTGAAGTGCTTGACATTTTAATGCAGGTTGTCTTTTCAAATAGATTTGGCTTCTAACGCATGTGACAACAGGACTTTGCTCTTCAGTTAGAGCATACATTTCAGAGTAGTTGTTACCTAAAATATTATCATAAGGCATAAGAAAACACACGATTTAAGTTGCCTTTCATGAACATAATTAAGAATTAATAAGACTGTACCAGTGGCTAGTCCTCAGAATTTCCACTGTTTTGCCTTTTGTGACCCGTGTTATTAAAAGTCCATTATTTTTACAGACTTTATTAAATTGGATCTTATTAAAGCATTCTATATTTGCATTTGGTCTTTCATAATTCATTATTATTATGACATTTACTTTTTACCATCAGATCTGAAAACATATCATAAGCTACCCTTTTCTCTTGAAAGAAATGCTAATTTCAAACAGTCCTCTAATGGAAGAGAAAAGCTTTATCAGTTTTTTCATTTATTCAAGATCGTGTTAAGAATACTAATGCTAGACTTCTGTATGCTAATATCCAAGAGCTTTTTTTGGTCAAAAGCTTAGAATTATTGTTTTTAGACCACACTGCTAAGTATGTCACTGGCAGGGCACTAGTACAAAAGAAAATACAATTCTGAAGTACCACATTTTAATTCTATGACTGATAAAAACCATTTCTTGATGTTTCATTATTAAATTATATTTTCATATGAAACTATACTATTTTTGTGCTTCGTCATGTTTACTAGATTATGGCTCTACTTAGTTTCTCTTTAGAAGTTTTTAACAATTTATTTTGCATGATTACTTCGGGGGGGTTAGTTTGGAATTATAAGCTGCAGAATAGTGTAAAAGGAAATGGAGTTCTCCATCAAAGAAATCACTGTCTTAACAAGTTATTAATTGTTTTTATTTAGTCGATTTGGTATTTATCGTATTTGTAAGTATTCTCATAACTTAATAATAAAAAGGGAGAAAGACCTCTAGATTTGAATGCAGAAGCTTAGACGTTAAACAGTACTGAGCACTGATAAACTGCTGAATTTAGCATAATTTTTTTAAAACCAACTTCAATAACATCTCTACAATGTTAACTTTGTTTTTTCCGACACAGGTTTCTGACGATGTGCACTAGGCACTTCGGGAGTGTTGTAGCCCAGACAATTCGAACTCAGAAGACAGACCAGTTTCCACTTTTCCTTATTATTATGGGAAAACGATCATCTAATGAAGTATTGAATGTAATACAAGGTACAGTTCTCACTTTATATTAAAAGGAGTTTTTATGTGAGCACTAAAACTGTTAGAAGGCATCTTTGTGAACCTTTTCTTTTAAGATGTTCAGAATATGAATTTATTTCACACAAGATACTTTCAGTTGCCATGGTATAAATAGCTACTATTCATAAATGTGTTAATTAACTTCATATTAGAGAATCATTGCCATGACTGTAGTAGGATCATAGTTTAAGTTTCTCTGTTGGGTTTTTTTTTTTTTAGTAGAAGCCAAATATCCTAAATAAGGAGCTACACTTAGTCTTGCAAATTTATATCCATATAAATTACTGATTTGCAATAGATTTTGACTGCACTTTTTGTGTAGTGCCAGAATACGTTGAGTTTGCTGTGTCTGGTCCCTTGTTACCATGTGGACTCCTGTTGCACATAGCAGGCTAATATTTGAACATGAGTTGCTTTTTCAGACCTGCCTGCAGTGCTGAGCCTCCAAATTGGATCAGAATTTGAAGTTGCTAATATAATCCCACAGAAATGAAGCTTTCTGTCTTGCATGAGCAGTTCTTTATGACATAACCATTCCTCTGATTTCACTGACAGCAAGATGACTTAGATGTGGAGTGTTGCCCTTTGACTGCTGTTCTCAGTAACTCTTCAAATTAAAATACATCAAAGAATGGCAGCCTCTCATTTCTTCTGCTTTCTCCACACGTTTGCCTTCATGACACTGTGTCCTCATTTATTTATTGCTTAAATCTAACAATCTTTATTCTAATCTCCTTATTTTCCTGAGGAAATTCAGCCTCAGGAAATACTACCTTTTGCAGACAGCATTACTGTTTCTTTCTGCATATGGGATTAATAATTTTCTTGTGGAGCCTGCAGTGCTCCTTCCTATGGCCAAAATTGTGAATTTTGCATCAACTTTGTCTCCTTAGTGCAAGGTACAGCACAACACTAATTCATGTTACTTCTGTCACTTAGAGAATTTATTTCATAGAAATAACCTTATGAGAAAGTTTTCTTGGTTTTATAACTCCGCAGCATAGTTCAGCACCTGTGTTATCCCAGTGAAGTCAGTGGTGCTTGCTGGCTTAAATTACTTAACTGAGCAACTTGGTGACTCAAAGTCATAATACAGTGCAGCTTTGTATGATAAAATAATCCCAATTATTTAATTGCATTCATTAAGTTTTAATGATTTGTCAGGTTTTCTGCAGTCTTTTGAACTAAACTAAAGCGATCATCTGTTGCAGCCTTACTTCAGTTTATCTTTTAACAAGAATCAAACGCGCTGTACTTGTTATTTTCCCATGAATTGGGACACCAGTATCTTTTCACAATATGCCCTCAGATGAATTGTAGCGTCTCAAGTCCTGCGTGTTGTAGCATGTGGGATAAAATTTTCTGCTAAGGTAGCAAATGTTAGAAATGGGAACAATGAGGGCTTTTCAGGGCTGGGTGAGAAGGCATGTGTACAGAAGAGATACAACGATATAGAAACTTAAGTCCCAGTGGCGTTCATTGAAATGCAGACTGTCTAAATTTGCTTTCCATTTTTAGTTGGGTTTTTTTTTCCTTTTTCCTGGGGTTGGAAACTATGGGGACAGTTTTGTTTGCTTTACTGGTACGATGGCTTCTGGTTAGTTTACTCCTTTTAAAGTTTTGACCAGCATCACCAGTACAAACCTAGTTCTTGTTGGCATTGTTCTGTGAACGTCCAAACACCATTTAGGCTGGCAGCTATTATAGTTTTTGACCGTTACTCATGGTCTAAGACTTTTTAACTACTATGACAAGTAGCTCTAATGGGTAGTTTAGTCTTCAGTTTAGGAAGAAAACACAAACACTGAGTGCATCTTGGTGGGAAATGAAACTAAGATTTCAGTCTTACTGAAAACTGGAGGTGTGCTGGTTGAAAAATGGAAGGAGGTATCTGTTTTTCTATGCATGTGCTGTATTTCTTGATAGATACACCGATGACTTACTTTTCCGCTATTATTAGTTTTACTAGTTTTGTCAGAAGTAAATAGACTAAAGAGAATATATTATAAAGTTTGAAATTTTACTACTAATACCTGAGTGAAAATGCTGCACGCACATCCATTCAATCACTGTATTTTGGTTTTTTCCATTTTTTAAACCAATCCACATGGATGCTGCTGCCAACATTCTACCTTTTGCTACATGACTAAGCAATTGCTTCAGTCTCCCTGGTTTATTATAGCTGGGAATTCTAAAACATAAAATCAGTTTCATGTCAGGGAACCCCAGATATACTACTTTCCTTTAACATCAGTGATTAAAAGAAAAAATAGTTACTCCATGCAAGCACAGAAGCAGTTGTTCAGATTTGAACCACCTAAAATTTTAGCCTATGATCAACAACATTTGTTTGTGAAAGAAATCTAACGTTTTCAATAAAAAGGCAAACTAAAAGCATTCTGCTGAGATACTTGCATTTTCTACTCTGTGCTTAGTTGTTTGGGGTTTTTTTAAATCTGGCTATTTCTTATGGATTAATTCTAAAATTACTTCTTTTTTTGTGTAGTAACTTTAATGGTGTGAAGTTCAGCTATCTTTCTTTGTTGCTAGGTAACACAACAGTGGATGAACTAATGATGAGGCTGATGGCTGCAATGGAGATCTTCAGTGCCCAGCAGCAGGAAGACATAAAGGATGAGGTGAGCACTGAAAGTTGCTGCAGATACCCACTGGCTTCCACGAGTCACTGGGGATGCCAAATCAATCAGATGTTTCTTTAGCCAATGAAGTTGGGTATGATGTGTTTTAGTGCCTCTTCCATCATCAGAAATTAAAAACATCGTCTCCTTTGTGTATTTACTTGGGTTTCTCAAAAAACCCGTTCTTTATTGGTCTTGTCATTTTCAGTTTGTTTTCTTTTTCTGAGTATTAGTCATGAGTAACCATTTCCATTTACAGTGGCATTATGGAGCTTAATATGCTCGTACAAGGAAATGACAATTGAATATTTCCCCAATGACCAGCTCCAGGTCATAGGTAGAAAGCAAAGAATAGATTGATAGACCTTAAAAGGGAATTGAAAAACAACCTTAACCAGGGCTGAACCAGTACTGAATCTTCATTCTGACAGCGCAGAATGGGTAAGTGGTGACAAGACTTTTCAAAAACAGTGTTTCAATTACACAGAAGTAGACACAGTGAGGCATACAGTTGAAAGATGTTCATCTGTTACTCTATAAATTGAGAGTGACATTTTGAAGTAATGAATTACTTAGGAATTTATAATAATAGGTGTGTTGCCATTCAAGATTATTCTTATCCTGTTGTATAGACATTGATTGACAATAATTCACTAAACACACTCTTCACATTTAAATCTTGTATCTCATTAGTACAAGATTTACTGATTATGGTTGTAATAATATGGAGGCACGGCATCTGAACAATATCTGTACTTCGTTTTTTCTTCTTTATTTATGCTACCCGTAATTCATTGGTAAAGAAATTGACTTTCATTTTGTTAATACTGAGCACAAATTTTAATATGAGGATTACAACAAAAAATCCAAGGCATGATATAATTGATTTTTTAAATGCATTTTAACAGGAATATGTCAGGTATGGGGTTTTTCTAATGCTTTAATGAGAAGGTAAAATTCGCATCACAGATAAGTTCCAAGAAAGGTTGAGAACTGAAAACTATAAAAGCTGATAAAAAGGAAGAAAACAGAAGGCAAGAAAAGCTTATAAAGGCAAAGAGATAAGAGCGAATATGGAACTGGAGAAGGAATTAGAATTAGGAGTCTTGGGTTTGGAGCAGGAGATCAGAACGGTTGCCCAGGGCAGGGGACATCGGTATTTAGCAAAGAAAAAGGTAGAAGCAGATGAGATAGTGATAGACCTCTCCTAAGAGGATTAAGCCAAGTGGGTTTGCAACTAAGAAATGTCTGAGTGTAAGGGAAATGAAACTTAACCAAAAAAGCCCACTTGGTATCCTTAAGGCCATGATTGCAGAAGTGGTAATGGGCTTCTGCATCCTGCGCTGCTGTTGGTCCCTCCCTGGATGGCCAGGAACGGGGACAGTCCAGTGACAGCTCCCACGGTGGCAATGTGGACGTCTCCTGACTTCTTGCTCCAGGTGCTCCACCTATGTAGGGAGAATGGGAAATTAATTTTTATACATTCCTCCCAAATCTACCTTTGTCCCAGTCTTCTGTACTCTTTTCTCACATTTCCTTCTGTTTTTCTGTCGCTGAGAGCACCACTGACATTTCTTCCCCAACGGGAGTTTTTTTTCTAACACACTTTGACATTCAGAAAACTAATGGAAAATTTCATAAACTTTAGGGGCAGATTTCCAGATGCTATGGGTTCTATACACAAATAGGATATTTACTTATACCTTGGCTTCACTTTTACGAGCACACCTAAAGGTGATCTCAGACACTTTCACCTTTGAAGCAGGAAGTTTAAAACCAAAAAATAACTTTGCTTTATGAAATTACTATTCCAGAGAGGGAGTGTTTGACAAGCAGTCTGTACTCAATAGAGAGCTTTAGCCTGAAAAGAAAATACTGCCTTTTTGTGGTTTGCTACATAATCTGTAGCTTTCTTGTAAGTCTTGTACTTGACAACTTCAAGTGTTTAAACATCAACACCTTTTCTTTTTTAAGATCTTGCTGCAATTGGTGCATTCATTTCCCAAATATTACAATAGCAAACAGGATACAGAGTCCGGTTTCTGTTACTGTGTTCTTAATAGCAACAATAAGTCATTGTAAAACCACAAGAAGATAAGCAGAAAATTCTTTTGTGTTTTAAAAAGAGAAGTTATCTGTATAGCTTTGCTGTAAACAGAAGTGTGTGTGAGAGAGAAATAGGACTGGAAACACTTGTAAATAACAGCATGAAATCATTAATGAGTCAGGTTGTGCAGCTGAACTTCTCCACGTTGGATTTTTAACTTGCATGCACATGAAAGCTTCCCACACGGCTATTGCATAATTCTGTTTAGCACAGCATGTTTTGCAGTGCCCTCTGATGGTTATTTCGCTGCAGGATGACTGTTACCACCGTGGTGCTGGCTGTAGCTGTTCAGGCATCTCTGTACAGCCCAGTCCCTGTCGCTGCCCATCCACTGATGGTGTAGGCAGACACTCAGAGCAGCGTCACCTCACCCGAGTGAAGTCAGTCACTTCCTTGGCTGGTGGTAATAGCTGGTGGTTAGCTAAATTCTCTGCTTTGGTATCCATGTAAAATTTACTAGGGTAACCTCATAAAATTTTAATCAGGCAAACTTGGGGCATATTTCTAAAATGTCAAGTGCTAAAATACCATCATTTAACCAGCAGTTTGATTTAATTTTTAGATTTGTATCTTATGTTTGGTCAAGATTTTTCTTACATAATCTCCAAAGAAATACCTTAAAAACATTGAGATGCATATGTGTACATATGTGTGCACATTAGTATTTTCCTTTTCTAACTATGTTTGCTCCTCTGGCCCACACTACAAATGTTGATACCCCAACCGCTGTTCAGGCAGTGGGGTTGAGGACTTCTGCAAAGAGGAAATAAAGGCCCTAAGGAGTTTCTCCTGTAAGCGATCGAGGGTATCTCAGGCAGGGGCAGCCGGCCTCTCCCACTGTTGATCAAGGCGTGAACTGAGATTTTTCGGGAACTGACTTTGAAAGGAGTGTGTAGTATCGGTTCCTCTGAAGTGTCAATGCCTGGTGCTGGACTTAGGAAAACAAATAATAATTGTAAAATATTGCACGCCCTGGAATGTCCATTTTTAAACACCCTGTTAGCTTGCTTGCTTCAATTAAATAATCACCTCAGCGTGGCACGATGGGCCCAAATAGATCGGAGTGAGTTCCTTTGTGAGATTAATGTGAAGAGATACGTGATTAAATCCTGGTCTTGCAGCACAACACACCTGTTCTGGGACGATCCCGAACATTTTTCCTCCATGGCCTGAGGAGGAGGCTTCTCAGAGGATTACAGTAACACTTTTTGACAAGCTTATACAGGGTGGAGTTTCCATGTAATGACAGGGCTCATTTGATGATATCTCAGTAATGCATTCTTTTTATTTTTGCTGTCAACATTTATTACTGTAGAAGCATTGACTGTTACACAGCTGGTCCAACTTGTCCACATTTAAGTAACAGTAGGTCTCTCGTCATGTTTATTTTTGTCGTTACGCAACACTAGCGCTCCTGTGCTCAGATAAGACTTCAAGGTGGAATTGTAATACCCACAGCTGCTTCAAAAGCCTTGTTTTTACAAATAACAATTAAAACCTTCAATTCACTTCAAACTGTGTCTGCTGACACACTGTTTTCTTTAGTGTAAAAGAGAGATACTTAAGAATTTTTGAACTGGAAAAACTGTTGTAAACAGACTCTGAAGATAAGCTGTCCAAAAATGTAGCCCTGCAGAGTGACCATCTTTGCTCTCTGATCTATGGTGGCATCTCTTCTTCCTTGACACTGCTATGACGTGAGGAAAATGTAGGTCCTTCCTTACTGGAAGGACCTGGATGGGGATTTTAAAAATATGTAAATGAAAACAATAACTCCAAACCAGCAACATAAATTCACCTTCTTTTGCCTGCCACAGCTCTGTATAAATGTGCTTGTGTCACCATCCCAGCGCTCTCTTATGTTAGATGGGGCTTTACTGGGCAAGTGTTATTTTTATAACATTGCAGTAAGAAGCCTGTCACCTCCACGTCTACCACCTCTTCTGCCTCCCTGCTGTCAAGTGAAAGCGATTTCCTTCCTTTTTTTGTATGATGATATAACAGTTTTAGCTTCCAGTACCTTTTCCTCTTCTGACAATGTGTCTCAGCCACAGAGAATCCGTCTTAGTGCATATTCTCCTAATCTGTGACCTGTTTGTCTTTTCCTCCTTCAGATCGGTTGCTTTTCTCCACTCCTTACCTGCAGTCGTGTTCTCAGTTAGGGGATGGCTTAAGTGCTTCCGCCAGCCATGCAGGATACCCCTGCAAGTTCTGTTTAGGCACTGAAACTCACATTAAAATCAGTAGAAATTAGGCATCTGGATACCTTTGATAATCTGTGTTCCATCTAACACTGTCATGTGTATCATGGTATATAGTATTTGCACAGCAGGAGGTTATGAGAATAAATACATGAAATTCATTAAATTCCGAGGCGCAAAAGCATTATGGTGATGACAGCCATCTAACGAAGATTGTGATTGAACCCCTCAAAAAATCCAATTAGCACATTTACTAATTATTACTAGTTATAACTAATTAAACTACAGTAATAAAAATTTGCTTAAATTCTCCAATTTTGTATTTGTAATATGATAGCACCCCAAACGATCGGTTTCCCATTGTGCACTTCACTGCACTGACACACCAGCAGATATCACTGCCGCCTTTAAGGGTTTGTGGCCTATTTTGAACTTTGACAAAGTGCAAGGTAATGACAGAGGAAAGAAAAGATAAAATGCAAGTATCTTTAGTTCAGGTGGCTTTTTGGCTATACTTGTTGATGGCTCCAGTTTCTCTTAATAAAGAGCAGCTTTCCCTGCTACACAGCCCAGGTGGTGTGGTAGGACCGGCTGGCTCATTTCCCATGGAAAGTCACTGCAGGACTGCTTCTGGAAGCTTCTGGGTTTATTTTCTTTCTTGTTACTTGAGGTAATTCTCAGAAATCGCTATCTGGAACTGGGCTTTCAGCCTTTGATATAGCCAGGCAGGATCCCCCAGCGGTTCTCTGTTGTGCCCCCTCACTCTGCCCCGTCCTGCCTCCCCACCCGAGGTTCTGCCACCACTGAAACTTTCATTTGCTTTGTCCTTATCGTTCTCATATACCCAACACATTCTGTGTACATTTTTTCCTTCCATATATTCCTCATCATGTATGTTTAAGTTATACAATGTGCAAGTCTGTCATCTTAGTGAGTCAAGTTAATGTCTTTCTCGCACTGGTTTGTTTGGGCAAAGGGGTGTTTCTCTTTAACGCTCCCGTGAATAGCCTTAAGCACTTGCAGTTTTTAATTTCAGGAGTGGTTCAGTGAAATGAACTGTCTTTCAGCTGAGCATTCAGCATTTGTAAATATACTCTGGGGTTTTTTTGTCTTTCTTGTAACAGCCGGTTCCTCACTGATGCTCTGATACGTGTCTTCGGCTCGTGGTTATCTTCTCAAGTTCTGTCTCGTCTGGTTTTACTTCACAGTAAAACTGATCCCAAAGGGCAATGAGGAATAAAGCCATAACACATCTCCCTGAGACAAATCAGGTGCAAAGCTGATTGCTGGAGTTAAATCATTAAATCCTACCTTCAGAAAAAACAACAATATATTTTAAAAAACCCTAGAAGGGCCAGTGCTGACTTTTCGAGCAAAATAACACATCCAAAAAGCCAAATGTATTGTGTATTCTTTTCCCCTGTGTAATCTGCAGGAAAAGGGGGCATACGCTGTCCTTAATGCAATCAGGAATCCCTGTTTCCATCGTCCTGCCTTCTATTGAGTGCTTCAGTGGTAACTTCAAGAAGTGGTTTAGGGAATAATTATTGGAGAGAGTTATCCTAAATTTCTTCTTAACCTTCTCTGTAAGTTTTTCTTAGTCTTGTAGCTCTGGATATTACTCAACAGAAGGTTTTATCTAGTCCATTATAACTATTTCATGAATATAAGTGTTTACTATTTTTGTTACGACTTTGTAATATTGTCGTGGTTTGTACAGTTGTTCTATCACCCGATCACTCTTCCCCACTTGGGGATGGGAGTCAGGAAAAGAAAAGGAGGTCCATGGGTTGAAAAAGAAATATATTTAGTAAAAATAATAATAAAACCCAGTATTAATAACAGCGTTAATCTGAAGTACACAGAGTTATACCCAGCCAGTGTTGTGGGGGAGTAGGCCTCAGGGGTAGGGTGGTAGACAAGGCCCTTTTGAAGTGTCAGCCATGGAAGAATATAATCTGTGAATAAATGAAATTTTTTTAAAAAGTCTCAACTTTCCATTGAACATTCCCCCCCCATTGTTGCATTATCAAAATGATAAAGCAGAGAGCTGTGACTTTTTCCCTTTAAGGAGCAAAGGGAAGTGGTCTCCTCATCTCACGCCCAAAACCCTGGTATGCGGATGGCTTGCATCCACACCAGCCTTTGGTTGGTGCTGTGGAATTCAGAAACGCGGAGCGTAGCCCCATTTATGATGAAGGCTTTTTACGTGACCTGAGACGAGCCGTTGTCTGTTCACACCTTGGTTTCTTGGAAAAAGAAGGTGGTAATTTTACCTTCATTGCAGAAGTACTGCAGAGATGCATTTATTGATGTTCAGTCAATGCTGCAATTTATGGAGGGTTTAGCAGGAAAACTGAAAACTACCTCAGGTTTTGTTAATGGATAATACAGCATTTTTAAAATTAATTATTAGTGGTAGGACTGTTCTTTTTTTCTTCCTGTGTTCGTTCTTAGTGCAATGAAAGGTTCTCTGCAAAACACTTTCTTCTGCTATTTTTGTCACCATTACAAATTTTCTTTTGTTGCTTTTGGTAACCTTGAGTCATCCTCCTGCTTTGTATGGTTTCTCTGGAGGAAGAGATGACTAAAATAAAAAATTGCATTACAAAAAGGAGATCTGCAGTATCTAATATTTAAGATTTGCCTAAGGCGTAACTCTGACCCAGAGAATATCATTTTGCCATAATCTCCATAGAGGAGGTGGTGTGAGCAGTATTGACAAAACACAGCAGTAGGTACAGAGAGGTGCCTCATGGGATTACATCTGCTTCTTACTTAAAGAAATCTAGATCCTGGATTTGTTTTTTTTGTCTATTTCAGTAAGAACAGTGTTGTTTCCATGCGGTGTCAAGCACAGTGGCGTGTTCTTTTACTTTTAGATGTGACTTACATATTTCTATGAGGACCAGGCAGTCATGCGTAGTAATTCTTCACATTCCTGACATCTCTCTCATAATCCACTTTTAGGACGATGATAACTGTGATGAATAGGGAGGAAATAATTTTTTTTAAATGCCTGATATTCACATTATAAAACCTATAGCATCGGTAGTTTTTGCAGTTGTCATGCAGATTATATAAATTAAACCAATTTCAAAAGTTCTTCTGTAAAGCTCTCTGTAGGTAAATGAATCCCCTGTGTTAATCTAAAGTAACTTCTAAAAACGTCCTGGAGTTTCCTAGACAGTTTGTAAAGTGCAAAATAAAAGCCAGTACTCTCTTTCTTATAACTCTGATTAGTTGGGTTTTTTTAAATTTATTTTTCTAACAATTTTTGTAATTTTTTAAATGTTGGGGTTTTTTGAGGGTTGGCTTTGGTTTGTCTGGGGGTTTTTGTTTGGGGTTTTTTGTGTTGGGATTTTTGTTTGTTTGTTTTTAACTGAAGTAACTATATGGTAATTGCTATCAATATTTGATGAAGGAAAGAGCCTCTAGTTGCAGTGGTTGTATCTGATCTCCCAGTTTTCTCTTGAGCATTACTGGACTTGTGTGACTTTTGAAATTCAGTTAGCGTGTGATACATGAAGTTGCAAAACCTGACAGCTTAATAGGCTCTCTGCAAATAGATTCTTCATATTTTTTAAAAAGCTTGTTCCATCTCAGATTGCCTGAAGTCAGTCTTCCTTTAGTAAATTGGATGGGAAGATAGATTTATTTCTCACTGTTTTAGGACAAATTTATGGTATGTTTGTGGAAAGACTTTGTTTGTCGATAGTACAAAGCCTTTTCCTTTACTGTTACATTCCATCTATGAGAAGAGTTGGGAAAACTTCTGTGTATTCCAGCTTTCCTCATTTTTGGATAACAAAAATCAGAGCTGTTTAATTATTTCAACACGGTCTCTTCTCAGAAATGGAATATTAATGTAGGGTAATTTCTGCTATCAGGTTTGAGTGACTTTTTGAAGGTATTCCAGGAGCATGGCACATAAAGCTTATCAAGGTCCAGAGGTGCGGGGGGGGGGAGGGGGAACGAGATATTTGGTGGTTCTTGTCCTTTTTACGTTTTGTAAGTATTACTTCTACTCATGTCTTAGCTTTGCTGAACAAAGTGATAGTTTCTGTGTCTTCTGTGAATTAAATTTAGGACACGTTGCTTGTAGACTAATCTTGGGTCCCGTTTCTATAAGGAAGAAGAGTTTCCTCTAAAAAGATCTTGTTACTTTCCAACTGGAGGTTGTATACCTTTTCCTGCAATTTGTCCTTTCCTCTTGTGGTTGCATGTTACTTTGGAGCTCTTTAACCGCTAACGCGTTAGAGTTTTGTTTGTGGAACATCTTGGCACGTTTGCATGACATGGTAATGACAGTTAACATATGCTCCTCACATTTAGAGTTGAGTTTTTGCCAAATAGTGACGTTTTGGGGAGAAGATTAATCAGTTTATGTGGAATAAACCTGGCAGATTAATGGGAAAATTAACTTACTTCTTCAAAAATCAGTAGATAGTAGACTTTAATTTCTGTGAAATACAGGGAACAGATTACCCCAGTGCAAGCGCTGTGTTACTGGTAACTACAGGTGACCGTGCTGAGCCCACCAGCTCACCAAGCTAAATCTTATTGATTTTTGTAGGGACCAGTGCAGCCTCTGCAGGGATCTGGGAGGATTATGAGATGTAAGAGGAGTAAGTGCAGTGGAGCAGCCACTGTCTCTGTCTCCAGAGGCAGAGTATGAATCTATTGATTGTACACTTTGCTTTATCAGACATCACCCCAGTGCAGTTACTCTGGCTTTCAGTGATATCCACTTCTTGATCCTTCACCATATGGATGATGCCCTGCTTTGTCATTCGCGTATTTTTATCAAACCTTTATTTTGTCATGCTCTGATCATTAATGAGATACTTTGCTAGGTTTGCTGGTTTGAAGTGGGCATGCTAACCTCACGTTTCTTGTCTGCCTGCATCTTTATATTCGAAACACTTCAGAGCAGGACTTGCTACTTTCCCATTTTGTGTAAGACAGCACAATGTGAACTGAGGCCTCTGGATGGTGTTTCATAGCCATGACCCTGGACAGATCCTACTGAGGGTGTTTTCACCAAGGAAGGACCTGGGAGCAGGCCTTCTCTCACAGGACAACCCATTAACTCCTGTCACAGCAGAAAGCAAATTAAAATCCAGCCTCATCATTTAAACCTCAGTCTGTCCTTCCCTATTACAAGACCACCCGACTTGTCAGCTGCAGGAGTGAGATCCCTGCAAGATCCTCCCCAGCGCCAGGCCACACGTACCCCTCTTCTGGCCCCCTCCTCGCGTGGCTGGCGCAGGAGGATGCTGCCCTGTTCTGGAGTCTGATGAAGATGGTAGAGCAAACAGCCCCCTTGGGCTGGGCCTTGGACACGCCAATCTGTTAGGTGGCAATTGAAACATAGCTGTAGGTAAGTCAGAATTCATAAAGCCAAGGTCACCCTTGAGGCGTTTCTGAAATAATTTCTCCTAGCGGTAGTTAGATGAGCAAAGCAGTCAAGTATTTTGAATTCACTGGGGTTAAAGAGTGCTGGTGAACGTAAGACATAGATCATATTAATCCACTGTTCATGGATATTGCTAATTTTCGTTTCTTTTTTCTTTTAGGATGAACGTGAAGCCAGAGAAAATGTGAAAAGGGAACAGGATGAAGCATACCGCATCTCGCTGGAGGCTGACAGAGCAAAGGTGGGTGCAGGGTGAAGCAACCACAGGAATGTCAGGATGGGAATCCCTCCACATTTGGTGAAATCTCTGTGGTGCAGAGGACTGCCTGCCTTCAGTTCTGCTTTTAAGATAACGTGATTGCTGTAGGAGCCGTAATGCCCTCAGTGGTTATAACATGGCACTAGACACAGTAACGAGGAGTAGACTTAACATCTTTTTGGTAAAGCAGTCCTGGCCCCACTTAATAATAGAAGTTGGGAAAGCAATGGCAGGAAAAGGTCACTTAATAAATATCCTAATTCTTGTATTAATTTCTACGTAGAAGCAGAGAAGATTCTTTGCTTTTATGTATCTAATGCACGTCATTAAATACAGCTGTGGGAAGCAAGGTGATACATGCATGATAACTGTTTGTGTTTATTAGAGGGAAGCGCAAGAGAGAGAAATGGCAGAGCAGTTTCGCTTGGAACAGATTCGGAAAGAACAGGAGGAAGAACGTGAGGTGGGACGTTTTACCTTTCTGTCTAATTTTTGGATTCATGAAGGTTATGGACATTGCAACTTTCATTCAGCACACATTGCAACTTTAATTCAAAGGATACTTTTTATATGAATATCAATTTTCTTTAAAATTAACTTCTCATTAACATAGTGCAGCTGAATCATTTTCATCCACTGTTTAATAGCTTTTCTGTTCTATCATTTTAACATTTCTAAAGTCTTCTACAGCATCTTCCTTAGAATGAAAGTTGTGTTTAAATTAATACTTTACATCTCTAAGCTTATATAAGAAAATAGAAACCATGTGCTGTGAAGCATGCCGTTCCCCAGACTCTACTATTTTGGATAGTCTCTTAATTTTGTAGATTCTGAGGACCCCAGTACCTGCTAGAGATGGCTCCTGCAGCCTCTTTCAGGATCTAGGCTAGCTCCTGTCTATGTAGGTATACGTAAAGCATCATGTATAGGAATTTACAGATACTAGTGACTTCCTCTTTTTCACCTCTTGGCAAATACAAAATATGGTAAAAAGGCTGGGGTACAGCCATGTTTCTTCCCTTGATGCCCCACCACATTTCAAAGGATAAGTAAAATGGATTAGTCATTAAAATATTTCCATCTGTTCCGAGAAGTTCTTGAAATATAATTCCTTACAGAACTGCTGTGAAACACAGCTGATACTTGAAAAGGACTTTGAAACCCTTGAATAAAATATTAAAAAATATATTCACTTATAAATGTCTTGACTGAAGTCAGAGTTGGTTTTGGGTTGTCCTTTGACTTCTAAGCATATAAGATTCTGTGAGCAAATTGCTAATGGATACAGAGCTGCTTCAGCAGCCCTATTGAATATATATTTCCTGAGTATGTTTCCAGTATTATATAAAATATAAATAAAATATAAATATTAAAAATATTTATTCACTTATATAAAATGTCAGTGTTCCAATATTTTTTGTAAACTGAATATAACTTCTTTGCTTTGAACAGTCATGGATTATGGAGATTTGAAATTCAAAATTACATTCTCATTTAATTTTCCACTTAGTTAAAGTCCTTGGAACTCTTGAAATCCTGATAAATCACAACCTTGCTTATTCCCCTGTACACAACTTAAATGTATACTTGACATTTCAGTCTTGTGTACTTTGCTGATGTATGAAAAAATTGCATTATACAACTGCAAAAAAGTTGGCTATGAACACATTTAATATTCCCTGAGATAAAGCCAATAAACAAACTGTATGAGCAATGTATTTGCATATATATTTTTGACCAAGATAATTTCATTAAAAAACCTGAACCATTTAAGCATCCAAGAACCTTTTAAACAGTACTGCGCTGTAAATACTAAATTCAGACCAAGCAGTAGTATTCAATGGTTTGGGAAAGATGCAGTCCAGTTCTTCTTTCTTATCCTACAATATCTGTGATGAGTTATTTAGCTCCTGTTGTTAACATTAGCCAAGAATGGAAGCTGAAACGCAACTGCAGGAGCAGTGCACCGAACTGGGCTGGGAGAATTGTGTCAAGAATAACTGTAATCATTGTAATAATTGTAGGACAGCAATTCTGTGAGGTTAATAGCAATCAAACATAAACCAGTACTGTAGCAGTAACAGACTGCTGAGCAGTCAGCTCACACTCACATTCAAGAAGTGTGTTTTTCTTTTTTAAGTAATTTTGCATGCATAGAAACAATAATTAATTCTGCTTTATTATTTCTGCTCCTGAACCTTTTCTGATACTTTCTGATACCTCTTGGAAATCGTTTTCTTACGCAAAGGCTGCAAGACTGGTCCATGTTATCAAAATATACCTGGGCTTCCCTGTTTTAATGTAGAGCACGGTAATGAAAATAATGGGATCTGTTTGCTTAGTAGAACAAAAGGGATTTTAACAATAATGTTTACTAACACTCCCCGTTTTCAAGTATACAGATTACTTACACTGAATTGTTCTGCAACAGTGTTTACTTACAGAAGTGGCTTTATGTTCAGTTCGTATATTTAAAATCTGACTATTGAGCTATTCACATACTGAACATTCTACTTATCAACAGACTGAAATTGCTTGTTCAGGTCCAAGAGTTATTAACGTGATCCATCTCATCATTGTTTTCTGAGTTGGTTTGCTGGTACAGAATATCCATTGTAAATTGCCATTTTATGTTGAAGGCATGGAGACTGGTTACTTTGGGGAGCGACGCACTCTTTGCACAAAGAAAAGGGCTCTAATGAGCTACTGTTGTTTATTTTTCTATAATATAATTGGTTGGGTTCAGTAAATAATGTAGCATCTGCTGTTATACTGTGTGGGGAAATGTCAAAACAGAAAGACAGTAAGCAGGTGGTTGGGAATGGAGAGAGAGAAAATTAAAATAGAATCTATTTAAAATATAATCTCATAGTAGATGAGCAAAAATGAACTCAAGTTCTATGTATAAATATTTATACTGAGATATAATTTTCTCAGAGGTTCATGTCTAAGAAGTAGGCTATTTAAAACCCTTCGTAATCTTGCTTCTGCCCATGCCTTTCTCTTTAACGTAATCATGCACCTTCATTTGCTGTTACCAAATGACCTTGGGGAGGTTTTCAAAGGCACAAATAGCAACTGTGTATCTTGAAAAATCTGTGTTCCTTGAAAAATCGAGGTAAATCCTGCCTGACTGCCTCTTCAGTTGGAGAAGTTGTCTTTTGGGTGTATCGCGCTGCTTCTTCCACTGGCTGACATTCACACTGCCTGCTGCTCAGATGCAGTGGTCCTGTAACAAGGCGGCTCTCTGAGCGCGGTCCAATTTGTACAAGATGCCATTACTTGTCCATGAGGGTTAGTGGTGTTAGTAGCTGTATGATAGTATCAGCAGGATACACAGGAAGACAAAGGTACCCGTTTTTAGGTCGTAATGTGGCCACCCATTACAATATTGAGGCTGATTTCATGCAAGTTGTTGCAGGAAATGTGCACACCTATGCTTGGAATCGTCTTCCTGCAAATAAGAGTAATGATTGCATGCTTTAAATCTTAAAACTCCCATTTCTGTCCTCCCATTTTTCTTCTTTGACCGTTCCTACTTTTATATGTGCTCTATATATCTAGTGTACTTTCAGGTTATTTTAAATTGTGTCTTTTAACAGTGTTTTGGTTTATTTACAGTAAATCTGCAGATATTTCTTTTTCACTCTGAACTGCCACTAACGGTCTTGTCTTTACTGCAAATGGTCAGTTCCTCTCGGCAAGAGGAAGGCGATTTGATAAGTGCATTTAAATAAACACTTTTACTGCCTTTAATTTATACCCTTTAAGAAAGCAATTGGCCACTTGACAATTATTCTCTCATTCAAATTTTTTTCCAAGGCTTTCTTCCAAATGATTAAATTACTTCTCCCCATTGTGCATTAACTCTAGACCTAATAATATGTGTTATAAAGAAGGATTTATTTTAATTAGTTGTCCAGCAGGCTGTTACTAAGGAATGAATAAAAATTATTTTGTCACTGAGATATAAAGCACAGCTATGGCTCTGGAGCACTGTGGCACATCTTGAAGTTCTAGAAGAAATAAAAGCTCTCTGTCCTTTTCCTCTGTTGTTAGCATTGCAACCTAAATGGTTATTTTTCCTTCCTCAGGCTATCAGGCTTTCTCTTGAGCAATCTTTGCCTCCAGAACCGAAAGAGGAGAGCACCGAGTCTGTCAGCAAACTGCGTATTCGGACGCCCAGCGGAGAATTCTTTGAGCGACGTTTCCTGGCCAGCAGCAAGTTGCAGGTGGTCTTTGATTTTGTAGCTTCCAAGGGATATCCTTGGGAGGAGTACAAGCTGCTGGGCACCTTTCCGAGGAGAGATGTGAGTAAATGTACCTTTCAGGAACAAATGCTACTACTTCTTATCTCTGTATGTTAGATGAGCAGCATGTTAGAGCATCGACTGTAAAAGATATACCTGAATGATTGCGTTGCGAAATCTGTTTCCAGTGACATAAAAACATCCTCTGTTTCTGAAACAAACAAGTTGTGGATCGCATTCAGTGAAAACTGCCCGCGTACACTGAGCCAGCATCACTCGCGTCCTGTTTTGAAGGAAGCAGCCTGTGCGCTGTTTAGGTCTGTTATGAGCTGGAATCTCTGATCTTTCTGGTTTTGCCATTTTGATGCAATTTTAAGTTACGAGCAAGGAAGGCTCAGTGTCAGGTAGCAAATGGTTATGAGCTAACCAGTATATTCTAGTAAATTATTCACCTACTTGTTACATCATACCAGTAAATAGTCATTCATACCTCCTGCCTCCAGTTTCTAATGATGTACCTGCTGTGACTGATCTTCGAAATCAATACTGCTCACAAAAGCAAATTCAGTTCTGTTGGTTTATCAATAGATATTTATAAGCTGATCACTAAGTTTCTTTGAATAATACCTATATGTTGGTATGTGGTATATAAAACTATATATCTCTATTACAAATTCACTTTAATTTCTTATCCAGCCATTGTTACAGCAAAGGTAAAAGCCAATGGGTCCAACTGTGCAGCAGTTACCTGGGACCCTGCATAAAAGGCAAAGGTAGTGGGCGCTACAGAGATGACAGAGCAGAGCCAAGCAGGGATGAGTGAATTTTGGCAGCTTTTTGGCCATACTGCCTCCATATTGCAAAAGCACAGTGGCAGCTCTGACTCAGTCGGGGGTTTGTTTGTCTCCAGGTGACTGGTGAAGCTGTTTTGCATCAAAGGAGCTCAATAACTTGGGTTGCTTTTCCATTTTGTTTCCCATCACTGCCCCTAGAGGAAGTTCACTAGGAGTAAACCTCTGACAGGCATGTTTGGAGTACTGTTTTGTAACAGATACCTCTTGCTTTAGCATTGTATTTGCAAGTCATTTAAAGTGGCACAAGTACTCCAAAAGGGGGAAAAAATAATGTCCTTAGCAAGCATACAACCTTTAGAGTGGATGTGATTTCTGATGGTTGTTGGCATAACTCTGTGAACAGGACTGTGGTGCTTACAGCTTTTCTTCCACCTTGTCTTGCACTGAGAATCCCAAACAGTCAGACTGAAAAGCAGTATTTAAGGGCTCTCATTAATCACTAATTAACTTTACTCCTTAAGCATATTCTATCATTTTGAGTGGAACCAAAGACTAGAAGTCATCTATGTTTTCAGGATTACTGATTGTTCAGTTGACAAAAGAAGAACAATCTAAACAATGTTTTTATGTATTTTAAATATTCTGCAAGTCATACCTCCCTACCTGTAACATATTTATGTCTTAGTACATATTTTATATTAAAAATACAGGTATATTTCTCTAACTTTTTACATTTGTTTTGCACTTTATACTGACTGTACATAATCACATCATCATAATTATTAATTTTAATCCTCTGTAACACACTAAAACATTGATCAGACAACTCACGTAAGAACAAATTTAAAAGGAGTAGGAAAGAAAAAAGGCTGCTAAATGAGGATAGGTTGTTATTTTCAGTGCATTTGTGAAACTGTCAGGGAGAAAACACTGAGGCAAAGAATGGAAAATTTAATGGCAGGATACGGAGCTGGTGGTCTGTCGCGTGGGAAGCAAAGACTCTATCTTTTTTCTATGATTCAACCTAATAATGCCATGTCTGAGAAGTCACATAAATGATTCATGCCAATTGACTCAGTGGCCGTGTATGAATCCAGTTGCCATTGTGACCATCAGAGCTACAACAGACAAGATACAATCCCCAGGGGTTTGCTAACCGCCAAGAACTACAAATGACATCTGCCACATTCCCCAGGTTTGGAAAGTTGGAAGTGTGAAACTCCATAGGCAGATTTAAAACAAAAAAAGTCATTGCTGAAAGCCTTGGAAGTGCAGTGAAAGTATATATTAATTACCTTAGGCTTTGCGGTATATAGTCTCTTAAAAATACACTAAGTTGTCAGGACCCTTCTACTATATGATACATACCACAAACATCCACTGAAATCTGTGCAACAAGAACAGAGCACTTGGGATGCTTGTGCTCCAGAAAGCAATAGCATTTTAAAATGTCCTTTTGTATTTAAACTGTACACAGCTTTTTTTTTAAATATGTTTTGAAGTATTGGAATTACTTTGTCAATGTTTTTGCTGCAATAAAATGAGAATATGTCTTCTCAAGTTAATATTTTTTCTTCTATCCTAATCCATACTACAATAACATACAGTCCCCCAACGGTGTTCTTATCTTATCGAAACGAGGGGATTATCTTCAACCAAAACAGCATTTTCTTGTGGTGAACTTGTTAGACCATTTTACCTGCTTTTCAAAGCCATCAGGCCTGATACCCTGATACAGTGTTGTTGACATATTTTTACTTCTTTAGTAAATAAAAATTCATTATGTTCCAGTTGCTTACACAGATATCCTTAGCTAACTTAAAGTTAGTATCATAACCCTACTGTAAATACAAACTTCTACACATGAGTAAATACACAGATTAACCTTTTCCAGACACTAGTAGGTTTTAAAGCGGCAGTGACATTCCACAGCAGTTAGGCACATGCAGTGGCTTGTTATTGGGTCTTTGTCGCTGACCATGTTGTTCTTTCTACTGGCGCTGAAATTGGATATTAACCACCTCCTCTCTCAGTACCAGGTAGCCAAGGCAGCTCTGCATACTGCACCAACAGGTGTGGATCATGCAGGTGAGCCTGGATCAGCAGGTAACTGGTACCTCTAACTGGGAAGGTGTTCAGCAAGCACATCTTTCAGAGTGAAAAGCTGTGCTATTCAGCCTGGACAAGAGAAGGATCTGGGGAGACCTTATTGCAGCCTTCCAGTTCCTGAAGGGGGCCTACAGGAAAGCTGGGGAGGGACTTTTTACAAGGACAAGGGGGAATGGTTTTAAACTGGAAGAGGGCAGATTTAGTCCAGATATTAGGAAGAAACTCTGTACTGTGAGGGTGGTGAGACACTGGCACAGGTTGCCCAGGGAAGCTGTGGGTGCCCCCTCTCTGGAAGTGTTCAAGGCCAGGATGGACAGGGCTTTGGGCAACCTGGGCTGGTGGAGGTGTCCCTGCCCATGGCAGGGGTTGGACTGGATGAGCTTTAAGGTCCCTTCCAACCCAAACCATTCTGTGATTCTATAAGTTCTTTGCATTCTTCTTAAATGACCTGCAAAGGCTTTATGGAAGCAACTGTGTGTGCTGCTTAAATGTATGCATTAGTTTTAGAATTACAGTTACTTTTCTTCCAAGAATTGCTCTAATCTTCAAAACAGATTTAACTATAACAAAAAGATCTTACCCTGAGTATATTAGCATGCTTAGTCAACCTTCTCACTCAGGATTTCTTCTAAGTCCCTTTCTCTTAAGCCTTCCCAAACACCAATTCCAGTAGCCCTCTCAGTCTGGCAGTTGCCAGATCCACCTTCTCCCAGTACCCTGGAGACTTCTGAGGTGGTCAGTTCCTCACTCCATTCTGGGGTGGACATCTGCAAAAGTCTTCCTAAAACTCTCTGACATCTTATGGACTGGGCATTTCACCACACTTCAGGCAAGACGCAGAAGGTGCACCAGGTCTAGCTGAAGCTATAGGAGGAATGTGCAGAACAAATGTTCCCAAACTGGGCTACAGCGACCCTACTAGTGTTAATGATGTCTGTCAATGTTTTATGGTATTGCTTAGAAAAGGAGGTTTCTGGCATGCTCTCTCATTTGAAAAACTATTTTTGAAAGACTGAATGTATTAATTTCTTCTGACAAATGAAAATTGCAACCTATAATTTCTTCTGCTCATTTCTCCTGAAGGTGGAGCATTAGTTGTATATCTGAGAGTATGTGTTTTGCAGACACGGTATTAAGAGACTTAAGATCTTTATTTACTGTATCTGGAAGCCCTGGTAAGCCAAGACTTCTACAGTATTTCGCATTTTATTTTTATGAGCCACAGCTTAGGATCAGGTGGCAGTTAAGTCACTTAAGGTCATTTAAATGCATCTAAAATGTTGCTTAATAATTCAGAACCAGTTTGCTCTGTTTAGAGTAGTAAGATTTTCTAAATCCTTTTAATTAACCAATTTCAACAGCAGTTTAAATAAACAGAAACAAAAATCTGTCTCCCTTGAAAGGATAGAAAATAAATTTAACTCAAATTGCATGTTAATTTAAATTTGGCATGATCAGGATTTCAGCAAAGTTAGAGCCAGACAATTCTTAATATTATATGAGAATATAGAATAAGATATTCCCTCCAAACCCAAATGTGATCATTCATTCTCATGCTCTGACAGGAGTAATCCTCTTTGACACCCATGGTGGTGAAAATAATGCTACAGGATAAGTTTGGATAATAAGTTTAGCTGCAACACTCAAGACATGTAGTCATCTGAGCAGGTACCTCTCCTCTGGTGTTCTCGGAAAGGTTATGTTAGAGCATCCGCCCTGTATTGCTGTGCCAGGTTGTTTGGCAATTTTGTGTATCTCGGTCAATTCTAGAAGCCATTCTTTGTAAGGATTATTCTGCATTTCACCCAGTGCAAACTACTTCCTTCAAATAATCTGCTTTTAAAACCCATCAGGTAGTGGTTTAAACTCTTTAAGTGGTTCATGAAAGTGAATGATCCAGGACCATTTCTGGCTTTACACATCCTTTCCCCTCATCATCATCTTGATAGGAAGATGGAAGAAAGATGTTACCATGAGAAAGGATTCTTGCAGTAGGATTCTTGCACCATTATTGTTGCACCAAATAGCCCTTGTCACATAAACTGGGGACAGGAACTTGAATATCTGTTTTATAAAAAAGGAAGGCTTCAGAGGAATGAAATATTTCTCTGATATTCTCAAAAAATTTGAGAATGTTTTTGTAAGTTCAGGAAAAATTTAACATGTGATGCATGTAATTTTTCCAGTCATTTCAGATACTGATATTTCCTACTACATAAAATAGTACTAATCTGTTTCAGTTTATATAATTTAAATTTTTTCAGGTCAATATAGATCTGATGGTGGCACGTGTTTACCAGCTATGATCTAGTTTACACAAGGCCACAGCCAACTTCAAAGGTAGACGTCCCTCCTCTTGTCATTTAAAACTGTCCTTAAGTCAATACTGCCTGCCCTTGTCATTCTTTTCAGGATACATTGTCATTTTATTTATTCAAGCAGTTTTGTTTAGTTTAGTTAAGACACTGAGAAGTTGTCTAAGCAAAATGGCCATACCAGCCTAGCATATTCCCGTCTCTCTTTTAGAAGTTAGATGTCTGATCGTTCTTCCTGATGAATTCTAACAGCTGAACGATCGAACCGATTAAGCTTGGATGCAAAGGGAATGGACCACGTATCATCGCAGCCAGAGCACTGCAGCGTTTCCAACCCCAAGGTTTTGTTCCTTTTAACAAGTTTGTTCCTCACAAAGAATAGTATCACAGTCTTTCGGTCAGCACCTACAAAGGGAGCAGGTGATATTCTTGCCCTACTGAAGTCAGTGACGGTACTTGTAGACAATATTGAGTAGATTTTGCTTCTTGAAATGTAGTGTGTATTTTTTGTGGAAATAAAATTTCCATTAGGCAGACAAAAATTCTGTAATTATTACAGAAGGATTTTTCATAATGTTTTCTTCCAAGAAGGACAGACTTGTTTGGTCTTTTCAGACTCAGTATCTTTGCATCAGTAACTATGATATCCAAAGAGAGAGATGACAGCCCTTCATGTATCAATTCATTGAGAGGAGGTGGAAGGAATGTCTTCCTCATCTCATAGATGTAGGCTTATTCTTCAAAGAAATAGAATCACATTCAATAGGTCAATATAGTTTCTGATTTCTTACAACAGCTTGATTTGAATACGGAGAATGTTTAACCGATTTCAGGAACTAGGTGTGCATTTCAGATGAGCTGTTTTACTTACGACTCACTAAAGTAAGCAAGCATTCACCAAAACACTGAACACTCGATGCACTATGTGAACTCTCAGCTGAGTCATCCTCATTAGTTAACGCAGTGACTAATGCCAACCATGTGATTAATATATTCCACCCAAGCACATCTCTTGGACCAAAAGTGTTCTTTTATTCAGCACTGCCCCATTTTTACAAAACATTTATTTCAGGGGAGGCACGTTATCGTTCACAGGAAAATGCCTTAGTTAAGCCACAGAGCTTTGCTGTTGCATATGGCATTATCCAGCATAAACTGGGCCTAAGACATTTTGTACTTTTTTTCCAAAATTCATGCTTAATGTCAATTTTGTGGGCTTTTTTCCCCTCGCAGGAAGAAAATGTAATGATAAAATACCAATCAAGAGCCTTTGTAATAATATGATACTAAGAATGCTGCATCTGGTTACCAGAAAATTTAATGATCTCCTGCTGTTTTGGTAATTGCATAAGTAATACATCAGACTAAATCACCAAAGCAGTCTTAGGTGTGCTTTTTATTCTATTTACCTATCTACCAATCGCAATGTTATACTGTAGATACCATTGCGGTATCTGAACATCTTAATCCCTTGAACTTGTGATAAAAACGCTTTTTGATTGTTTTCCCATGCAGTTATAATTAAGTGCACATGAATCCAATCCTGGGTCATTCTCCCGTGAGTGACTGTGTTCACATCCATTCCCCTTCAGGATGTATGCAAAGCTAAGTTCTTGCAGTTCATTTAGAGCACTAAATGTATTTATGTGTTTTAAACTTCCAGAAGATGCAGCTGTTTGCTTCCCTTCAGCTTTTCATGAGTATCCACAGTGAAAGTTACAGTATTTCTGGGGCTGTGATAATTCTTCTCTGTAGCTTGCACATTTTAAAATAATTAAATACGTGAATAATTCTAAGTTTGATAAAACACGGGCAGGAGTTGCCCACAAGTCACTGACTGGTTTGCTCCTTGGCACAGCAGAAAGGATGCTTAAAATACAAATGCTCTGATCTGTAAATGCCAGTAGTTAATCATTTTCTTTACTCAACAAGAAAACTGAAAGTAAATAGTGTGGAGGAGTGGGTGATAGAGCTCTTCTGCCTGCAGGTCCTTCGCTAGAAAAAGTCATGTTCCAGGCTTTTCTGTTGGCTTCTCTTTTTCCAAGAAACCACACAAAGAATTCCTAAATAGATCAAATATTTCAAACCAGAAGGAAGGAAGGGAGGAAATCAGAAGATCTGGGAAGAGCTTTACAGCACCTTCCTCATCCCTCAAAACCTGAAGCTGTCCGGTCTCGGAGCTGTTGGCACTGTGGAGACCAGCATCGTCTGGTTCAGTACCTGCAGATAACTCATCTGGCTGCCACTAACGTCACCGTCTTACTCTCAGTGTATAAGGGAACTTGTATAATACTTTAATGTCTTCAATATCACATCAACAAAAGTCATAATATTGGAGGAGTCTCTAATTAATTGAAATACTTTGGTGCTTTCACTTCTTCTGCCAAAATGAAAAGTGTATTTGTTACTTGGTCATTGAAGATGAGCTGTTTGAAAGGCTAGAGGAAGATGTAGCCTTTTTGTAGTGATTTAACAGTGAGATTAATTAGAAATAAACACAGAACAGATGCTCAGTCATGTTAGTAACTGGATGTATTTTGGCCGTATTTTGGGGGAGTACTGATCACTAAACAAATTTTTTTATCATGGGCTAAAAAGAAGCACAGAGATAACCTCAGAGCTACCCAAGTGGAACTGCTGTACAGAGCACTTGCTAGCATCTCTTATTGGAAGGTAGATAAACTATAGTTACGTATTTCTTTTACTACCCACTGTTAAAAAGTCATAGGATTTGAGTAGAACTCCAGTATTTTTTTTTAACATCATTAACATCTGGGCTTTTATTTAGTTTTGGTGTAAGAATGATTAGTGTTCGGGGGGTTTTTTAATTTGCTCTACAAGCATGAGGTATTTTTCCCAATTAAAATGTCAAATTTTCATGTAGAATCATGAATTCATAATATTGAATTTTTAAAAAAGCACCAAATAGTCCAGACCTGACTATGCAAATACAGCAACAGTGGGTTTGGGCTTATCCTTATTACTTACACTGCCCTGTCATTACGCTTAGTATTTTAAAAAACAGAGGAGGACACAGTTGCTATCTTAATTTACTGTCTAAAAAGACAAGTAAGATAAGTCAGGTTTATAAGCTCTCACTGATAGAATCTTTGCAGCAAATACTTTTCTAATAGAAGTAATGTTAAGTCAATGAAAATTTACACTATGTAAAGACTGGCAGCACCTCGGGTATCTCAGAGAGCTGCAGGGCTTTTTCAAGAAAGAGTGGAAAGCATGCTCAAAGTATAGGGTATAACGTCAACATCTTTTGGTTTGCTTAGTAAATTTATTTTTTAAATAATGCTTAATCTAAAACGCTGTTTTGAGAAAATCTCTTCAGAGAAATAAGGTAAGAGCATGACATATCTGGATTAAAGCTTTGTACTTAGAACAAGACTATAAGTCTTTTACTGTGACATATTTTTCCTTATTTCTGACTGCTTTCTTCAATTCAGATGTAAATTATGTCCAAGTTTATTCAACTAAACCGGATCTAATTGCATATATTTCTATAAGGTAACCCTACTTTTTTTTGTTGCTCAAGCCGAGCGTATTATCCCTATAACCCATAGATATTCCAATAGGTAGAAAGGATTCACTGTATTTGTTTGTGTGTCATTCTGAAAATATACAGATCTGGTACTTTACCAGGTGTGCCTTTAAGTAATTTCTATTGCATTTATGCTTTAGGAGGATTAGGAAAGGGAGTAAAAGAACTCTTTGTCTGTTAGATTCATTAAATGTATTCATGCGTGTGTAAGTGGTATAGAGGCTGTGCTACTCAGGAATCAGATCCTTGTCCTAGGGTGTAGAGAAAGGTGAAGGGTGGGATATTTACTGCTTGTGTAAGTGTCATAATAATTGTGTATTCAAGTCTTTATTTTTAAATTACCTTCCTGGGCATTAAGCCATTTTTTTTGTATTTATCTTTTACGTGCAGAGTTAGGGAGGGTAAGGAACTGCACCTTTGAAATGGTAAAAGTACAGCTGTTCAGGATGTGAATGTGTAGTAGAACAGATAGGTCAGCAAAGGTGAACACAGAAATAATACAAAAATTACTCTAGAAGGAAAAAGACTGCTATAAAAATGTAGTAAAATGTTATTGAAACTATTAATTTTCATTATTGGACCATTTAAAAAAATAACAAGAAATTTATACAGAATAAAGTGTAAGTAACTACTGCATTTTTACAGGAGAACGTTACCATCTTCTGGTTCTGTGAAGTCTTAAATCATTTAAGTGCTACAGAAGTATTTCAAACCAACTAGCTAGTGCTTAGTTGAAATTACCACAGAATTCATTCAAATAAATACCTGTTAAAATAATACATTTCTTGTGCACAAAACCAACATTGGTTGTATAACAACGCTCTTCAAAAGATGAAGTCTTAGCTCCAGTGGGCCAAAGCATAATTTCCTGTAAAACTGTACCCCTAGCTTGAATAAAAGTCTTTTACAGACTTAAACCTCTTTCAGTGGAAGTGAAACATTTCGTAGCTCAGTGGCAAGATCTCACAATGACAGAAATAAGGTCCTGCTACAGTCCTCTGCTCAGGTTGCTGCTAGAGAGTCTTCCCTGAAGAGAGGGCAGTGTTAAGGTGTGCACAGAAGGTAATTTGCCTGAAGATTAAAAACTCCACGGCACAACCTGTTGTGGCTTTGGGAGAGTCCTGAATGTGCATGCATATGACTCGACAGAAATCATAAGCTTGCATATTGCTGTCACTTGAGTTACACTCTTATCACTTGAACATTATGTCCTTCCTCTCTGTGCCCTCCTTTTACCCTGTGTAAATGTGGCACAGCTTAGAGCCTCTTTTTAAGGGGTTTCAGTTTACATTTTATGATAATATAAAGTACTTACCTTGGAAAAACCTTAAAATATGTCTTAAAAGTACATTCACCTCATCAGTTGGTATCACCGTGTGACATGTGAGTGGACTCTTACAATGCATGTATGTGACTGGTAGAAAGTGCTGAATGCTTAATTTGGTGAATTTTGCAACTTTTAATCAAGAAAGCATTGATTTCACCATATGGATATCTATGTAATTTCATTGAGTTCAACAAGATCAAATCAGATTCAGTATTTAAACATATGCTTAAATTATTTCCTGTGTAATTGCAAGCAATGTACAAAAAAAATCTTCTAAATAAAGGTATAGGGGTTTTGGACAACGTTACTTACACAATGTGCAGGGCTGTTTTGAAAAAAGCATTGTGCAATCACATCAGAGGAAAGGATTGTCAGCACTGAAGTGGACTCCAGTATTTTTCCTAATAGTAATGAAACAAGGTACGCACATTTAAATATGAAGGTATTTTAATACTTTGCATTATGAAATAATCCACGTAAATGTATTTAAGTGCATAAAATTCATTGAACTCTGCACTGGACACACCTTTGTGTGCTACAGTTCTTCCAGGGTCCTTTGATCTGTGTTATAGATCATTCTTTGGTTTCTAAATCTGTTTTAAAATACTGTAAGTTACAAAGCATCTTAGGTCTTTGATATATTTACAAGAGAAAGCATTTTTTTTGGTAGGAGGTGTGTTCACTAATAAGGCTTCTATTCTTTGTCATAAACAACATATTTACAAATCACAAATAACAAAGTAGAAGCTGCAGAAGGGTTATGGTGTGATAATTAAGTACAATGACGACCCATATGAACAGAAAATGCCAAGGAGCTAAAACAAAGCAACAACAGCTTTGTTTGTTGACAGATGCAGGAGCCATATTGTTAGTTAATTGGGTAATGGTGTAAACATTTGCAAACTCTGCTGTCCCTCAGTGAATTAAGCTGCACACTGAAATTATGGGGAAAAGCTGCACAGTCCTCTTGCTGCAGGTACTCCACAATGCTTTTAGCTAACCTAAGTAGGAAGATACTGAGGAAGGGACATTATGTGTTGTTATTATTTAAAGTACTTAAAGTTTGCAAACCTTAGAGTTGAGACTAGAATATGTATCTTGAATTACACTCAAGTGAATAATCGGTTTCCATGTGGTTAGTCTGGAAGATTGTGTTCGTTGCCTTGGCTTGCTTCTCAGATTTTATTTTTTTTCCCAAATGTAGAGGAGACTTGTTCTGTCTTTTTAAGCTTTCCTTTCAAAAAAAAGGCTTGCAGGATTTGAAAATGGAGAGATTTCATTAGATGCGGGCTTGAACTGAAGAAAAAAAAAAAGGAACATTGCTTCTCTTCACTGCACGATACCTCCTATGCTGAGAATTGCAGAGACCCCTATTTACCTCGCTGTCTCTACCTATGTGCAATAATGGACTGTAGCAGAATACCAAAACATTAAAAAAATGCAATAAAATACTTAATTAGCATACTTCTGTAATCACAGACTTAAATGCACTACTTTGGCTGTTTTCTACATAACAGGTTTGCTTTCTAAGATAATAACCTTTCAACAATTTAAGCAGCATCT
>NW_010173925.1:160489-170898 GCF_000695765.1 Mesitornis unicolor
GAATGCATCATTGGACTGTAGATAATAGGAATCTAAAATTGTGTCTGGTTTTTAGAAATCATTTTTCTCTTCAGACATTTAGCAATACCACACATGAAGTACATGAAGTTTAAGAAAACATGTTGCTGCTTTGGGAATCAAAATAATGCATCCGTTTGGGGGTTTTTTAATTCCGGTTTGTTTTTAATTCTGTGCAGTCAGAAGAGAAATTAAATTGTTCTAAATGGACGTGGGAAGTGATAAGCTTTTAATATTTGTTTAAATAATAAATTCTCTGTAATTATCCAAGAAAGCAATGGAAATACAAATATATTTTAAGTTTGCCTGATTTAGTGGGGGGAAAAAGTGGAGCAATACCATTTTTGTTAATTGGTAACAGGATTAATAAGTTATACTTTTAAGGAAAAATACACTTAGTGTTTCTTATTAACTCATAGTACTTTGTGTGCTTGACACTTAATGTTTTAAAAAAATAATTTTAGAAAGCAGTGGTGTGATACGATCATAGATAAAACAAATTTAACTTTGGAAAAAATGTTTATTGGTATGCATCTGCATTTATACCTATCGCACAAGACTAATCATCTATTATTCACAAGCAAACTTCTGATCCCTCATGTGCTTACACAGCAAAATAAACTAAAACAGAATTACCAGGAAAAATAAGTTTAAAAATTGAAGTGAAATGTTTCAGGAAATGCCAAGATTAAAAGAAATAATATTAATATTTCTATATGAAGCTTTGCAGTAATCTTCTGAAGGGTGTCACAGTGTTGGCATGTAAACCAGAATGTCTGAAGGGTCCTTGTCTTCATTATTTTGTCTATATAAATAATTATATTATGTAATATTGACAATTAAATTTTATTTTCCTAGAAGATATTTATCTTATAGGCAGCAGTCTAGCTTCTAAATAGAATCCTCCACACAACAGTTTCTTGCTGACTATAAACTGAGAATTGCTTATGTGCCTGAAGTGAAAGTCGGTAATGGGATAATCAGGATGTTGAGCCGCTCACAGTGTTTGGTGCTAAGATCCAAATGCTGAAGAATTTTGGCAATAGTGGTGCAGATAGTGCCTGTATCATTATTTTCCAAATTGCATGGCATTTAACTCTCACTGGCATTCTCCTATATGCCCACCTGCACAAGTGATTGCATAAATACGTTTACAAATCCAGTGAGGAGTCAAGATTTCAAGGAAAAATCCTATCATACAAGTGTACACACACATAAGTGCCTACGTAAATGATAAATAGATGCATAGCACTTAAAATGCACATATATATGTATATAGACACACATGCATATACATATATAAATATATACACATTCATAATAAGTACACACTTGAATAGTTGTGTTGAGATGCAGTTTCACCATATGGTGAGTTGGTTTAGCATCTCATTTCCAATTAAAGGAGCAGGGCCCTGTGTCTTCCCTTCAACTTACTGCTTTTGCTACTCAACTTGCACTGGATTTGGTATTGACTGGACTTGTGTCTATGCCAGTTAAACTCGCTAGCATGACAGAAAAATAACCAATTAAAAAATGGGCAGTTTTCTCCCAGCCTAGGTTTGTTGAGGTGGCTGATAAGCATCAAGGTGTGTTAAAATTTGATGCTTCACCTTGTGACTTGGAGCAAGAAAGGGAGTAGGAAAATAAAGGCAGAGAAGTTTCCCCTTTTGTCGGAGAGATCATGTAGGATTGGCGATGCTGCCTGCACCATCAGTTTGATGTAAATTTTAGGATACTTATCTGAGACTACAGCTCTATTTTTCATCTTAACTCATGTGTTCTAGTAATCCTTCCAAAAGATTGTAACTTTGACAGAAACAAATATACTCACACATTGGTTTATGGTAGAAAACCAGACCTTCTTAATTCATGTCCTAGATTCTGTTTATAATTATTCTGTTTATTGTGATTACAAAATAATAACACAAAATACAGTGTATATTTCTTAATATGTATCTTGGGAATTCATACTCACAACTTCAGCTATCACTGATGGAGGGACTCAAAAATCTCCCCGGTGAAAATCTGCCCTGTGAAGATAAACAGTTCAAAAAAGTCCACTTACACATATCTTCCTGTTCTTATCTTTACAGGTGACCCAGCTGGATCCAGATAAATCATTACTGGAGGTAAAACTGTATCCTCAAGAAACCCTTTTCCTAGAGGCAAAAGAATAGAGCAAACAAGATTGTAAGACTGATCACCCTTTGACAAGCCAGAGGCACAGCATCGAAAGGAAGACTTCTGTCAACGCCACCTTGTACTATCATCCAACTCAATGCAATGTCACAACTTTGCCTCTTGCAAGAATCCTGAAAAAATTGAAAAAAACATAGCTACTTAAATTTTCACGTACATGAGTATATGTTTCCAGCCTCATTTACATGAGCAGAGGATAAAATCTGCTGTGAACACTGAACGTTATGACTCTGTTGCTCACTTATCATCCAGCTTTTGTTATAATTAATGCACTGTTAAAATGTGAGTGATTGTTAAGTAGAATTTTTACTCCTCAAATGCCCCTTTTTCACCAAGAAATCTTGGACATTTCTGCCTGTACTTTTGACACTAGAATGCTGTATATTTGATATCTCGCTGAGCCAGTGCTCTCATATATATGCATTTTATTTCTGTGTTTGAATTTCTACTTTGTCAACTAATTTAAAAAGGCAGAAAAAAATAACGGGACATTCTCAGCCATGAAAATTTAACAGTATTATAGTAGAAAGCATATTATTTTTTTTAGTACTTTCTGACTTCTTTGATAAGATGTAAGGTTTTGTTTGGAGAATATAGTATGACATATATGCAAGATATTTATTTACTGGTTCTGCTTTGGGTCTCAGTTCTGATTCAGTTTAGGAAGTATTTTCCATTACATTGCAGCGTGTGAAACTGCTTATTGCATGATGTGAATATTTAAATAACATTAGAAATGGCCAGTACCAGAAACCTGGTGTCTTGCCAACACTTCAGGAATCAGCTGATATTGGATATCAGCTGTTAAAAACCTTTCAAATACCAGATACAAAAGTTCTTTATCTCTCATTGTGAAAGAAAGGGCAGTTCCCATTTTAGCAGTTTAACAGCATTCTTGTTTGTATCCTATTACTCTGCTGTTTTAAAGCACCTTGTTTGTTTCATCAAACAATGAGTATCTTAAGAGGCAGTGTAATAAGAAATCTGCCTTTTTATTGCACACTTTGGGCATTTAAACAATAGGTTACTGATCCCATCTCAAATTAAAGAAATCCTAGATCTCTTGTCTGAAATGTATGCACCAACGCCCAGCTATCTGATGTGGAAAAACCTGGTACTTTAAATTTCTCAACCATAGAATGAGCATACTGAGTCTAAGACCATAATGTACAGTTGATGCTGAGCCTGCATCAAACTGTTGTTTCGTTTTGTTTTTTAAATCTCTGGGCATACAGGATAGTGTACAATAGCACTACAGAATCTTCATCTTCTAATCAAACTCTTTTTTTTAAAGCCTGGAACACTGTTTTCCACATATGTTTATATGTAATTCATAGTGTTTATCATAGCAAAATGAGTTCTGTTTTGAAAAATTTGTACTAAGCAGAAAACAATTGCACACGTCTTTTAGTCTTTCTTTTTTCCTTTGGAAGGATGGTGATATAAAATTAAATGTATGCCTATTATTAGGGTGTTAGTGAAGCTGATATATTGTTACCTTTACCAAAAATGCAAATTTCTGAGCGGGGAAAGCCTTATTCTACCTTTTGTATCTGTAGTTAGTGAGTGCTACATCAGACACTTTTAGAAGTGAAGTATCTATGACAAACAAAAGGTTTGGAAGTGTAAGCAAATTCTAACCATTTGCAGTTCACAAATAAAAGACTTAATTATAGCCAATAGAAAGATTAATGTATGTGTAATGGAAAGCTGAATGCAGACACTTCATTCTAAACTTTTGTTTTCTTACCAAAAAAATCTACTGTGTCTATTAAATTAACGTAGGTTGCAAACTGGGGTGATGCAGTTTCTACAAACAATCACAGTATCACATACAACAGGATTTTAAAGTGATGCATATCTTTTTTTTCCAGATTAGCTTTTCCTTCTAAGTTGGCTGTCGAGGAAATGAATTGCTGAAATACTGCTACACAAAGCAAAGCGACCTTTCAGTTAACATGTTTATATTAATCTGTTCTGTTTCTTTTGTTTGATCTCATCAGGCTGTTTTCCCTCACTCAACTTTATTTCTGTATTTTGACTATATATTCTTTACTTTGATACTAGTTTCATAAAGTTATTAAATGTGGCTTGAATATTTGTTGAACTTGCTGAAGTCAGTGCTCCCAGGGTTTGTTTGGCCTTTTTTTTTTCTAAACTCTTATTATTTTTTCCCTCATTTTGTTCATCTTGCAAAATACGCTGTCATTATCAAAATGTTCTAGTGATAACTAACTGGAAGTGTTCAAAGTGGTGGCACTACTGCCCTCTGATACAAAGATATCAAGATCAGTATATAGGGATCATTCTGCCACAACATAAACAAGTGTATCACTCTTTAAATCATTTATGATTTTGGTCCTTTAAATACTTTGGGCCTGATTTCAAAAAGCAACCATCTAGAGTCTCCTTTCCAAAGTACACCCTCAGTGCAAACCAGTCCCTGTGTAGAATCATTAATATTCTGTGCCATCATTTTCTGCTCTCCTAAACCATGGTGTTCACTTCACGTGCTCCGCTGACACAGTTAATTCTCTAGTTAGTCTACAGACTAATTCTGTAATTCAGTATTACCCTAAAACTGTTGCTACAGAGCATATCCCTGGTTCTACCTTTTTATCTTCAGGTTCTTCACATTAATGGAATATCATTAACGTGATTAATGAATTGGTTTCAAGTCTTAAGGAATTACTGTTAATGAACAGAATCCTGTACGATGTGTCGGCTTTCGTTATTGGCCTTCAGAGCATTACAGGGAAGGTGGAGTGCACTCTGGCTTCTGGAGAAACTTCCTATTGACATAGGTGTTCAAAATCATTATTGGAGAATATGCAGAACACAAGTGTTTGCTCTGTATTCTCTGCATACGTGCTCTTAAATTGAGTGAGAGTGCTGAGGGTGTTTCTAATGGAGCTATGTTGGGGGTTTTGTTTATTCTTTTTAATGTAGCAGAAAAGGACTTTGGCTTTCATAAACTGTACCTACTCAGTGACATTAGAAACTTAAAATAAATTTTCAATTACAGTAACATTTATACTAAAAAGCGATATGATTTCACTCTTCAGTGTGTGGGGAAAAACAAAATTGCCATAACCCAGATTCACAGGAGGACTGAAGCACTTCATTATCCAAACCTCACGTCCAGGCTCCCTGAACAATGCACGGGAAGATTTAGGTCCTGTAAAGATGGGGTCCACAACAAGAAAAAAAACATGTAAGTAGGTCTCCAAACAAAGCAAAGCAAAGCAAAAAACCCACAGAATACATGTGAAGAGTCCCTACAAGGCAGAACCAGAAACTGTGGTCAGTAGGAAATGCTAAAGATGGAGACGTCTTGCGCTATTCCCCACTGGAGCCAAGGCTTCCTCTCTGCAAGTCCATGGTGCCTCCCTCCAGAGCACACAGCACTGACACCGTACATCAAGGTAAGCACCGAGTCCTTTCTTCAAACATTTGACAAAGCACAGGATACTTTTTTATTTCAAAACAGTGATGGTTGCCTTCTCCCCTGTAGCTTTCCCTGAATTTTACTTTACACTGAAGCTTTCCCATATTGTTAAGTCATATGGGCCTGAGGAGAAACAAGCCCCTGTGTCAGACATTTCAGAATACTGCAATACCACCACCAATTTTTCTCATTTTACTTCTATAAAAGGCAACAGCAGTAGCTTTAATTAGAATTTTTTTTCTGGACAGGCCATTAAAGCAAGCAGAAATTACTATCTATTGTAGAGTGCGATTCATTGTTCACTACCTGAAACCATTTCCTCACAGATGATAAGAGATGGAGGAATACCAAATTTGGCTCTAAACTTGTCAAGATCCAGTCTCTCATGCTCAATCTGGTAAAGATCTGCAGTGCTGCCAGAGGAGCCACCTCTGCCCCTATCTTGTACTGGGACCAGGCAAACCAATCTAGTTAAAAACTGTTTTTAAACTGTTTTTTTCGCTGGAGTAGTTTTCACACTGATCCTCTTGCTGAGTGGCTGTATGAACACCAACATCGGCCAAAAACAGGAGAAGGTGGAGCATGCAGGGGGTAAGAAATTGAAGATGACCAGGAGAGGAAGGCAGGGCTGCTCCTTCTTTTAGCTTAGAGCAGAGGAGACTGAGGGGTGCCCTCAATTCATGGGGATCCATTTGGAAAGGGCGAGTGTCAGGAGGAAGGAGCCAGGCTCTGCTCTGGGATGTCCAATGCCAGGACAAGGGGCAATGGTCCCAAGCTGGAGCACAGGAGGTTCAAGCTGAAGATGAGGAAAAACTTTGTGAGTATGAGGGTGTCAGAGCATGGCCCAGGCTGCCCAGAGAGGTTGTGGAGTCTCTTTCTCTGCAGACACCCAAAGCCCTGGCCATGTTCCTGTGTGACTGCTCTGGTGATCCTGCTCTGGGGGGGTTGCACTGGGGGAGCTTTGCAGGTCCCTTTCAATTCCTGATATTCTGATTCTGTGATTCTGACAACAGTGCAGATTTATGTTGGATTATATTCATTATGGGACTCAAAATATTGTTTGACTGCCTTGTTACTACCTTTAAATTTTACATTCACTTTTGAATTTCAAGCAAATAAGTGGTATTAAACAAGTTTTGCTGCCTGAAGTTTCTGTAAGTTTTGTGAAAGCTGGCAGCTCAGAATTCAAGAAATAGGAAGCCAGGCAGGAGGTAACATGGCTTACTCTAGATCTGACTCTTCCTTGTCACTACGAACCTGAGAGCAGCCTCAGTTCCCTACCTGCAGGAAAAAGTTTCATCGGGATTTAATGTCTCATTAGATACCAGGGATTTTGCACCTTAGGGCTTTTCTCTGTGGATTCTTTTATGTGTAATAAAGACTGAAGTCACACTGCAGCCTTAATATAATTCAATTAAAATGTCACTCAACTGCTGGTTATAGATCTAGGCTTCATTAGTTCCTGTGCTCACTAAACTACTGGTTAACACCATTATTATTTTGTACTTACTACCAATGAGTTTCCTTTACCATTTTTCCAACTCTGTGTTGTGACAGTCATAGTTCATTGCTATTCGCTTTCGATCCAGTCATCTTGAATGAGTCTGTATCATTCATTAATATCATCAGCTCACGGTTGATCAATTTTTCCAGATACGTACGAGTACCTTGAATAACACAGGTTCCCACACAGATCCTTGGGTCACTGCTGGTAGCCTTCCTCACTGTGAAAACTGTTGCTCACTGCTTCCAGCTATCTCTGAGTGTTACTCTTCTTTTTTCTCAATAAAAGATTTTTCCACTGTAGTAAACATCACTGCAAATGACTAGCTTAATTTTCCTCCAATTGCCCTACTTTCATTAAGTACTCCTTTTACATCCTGAAAATAAATAACTCAATTTATCTTTCTGGCAGAGTTCCTATTTCTGATATTTTAATGATCTTTGACACCTTTGGCAATAGTTCCTCAAGGTCTGTCAGTTGTTTAGTTTTGCTTCTCTGTCTTCCAAAAGTTAACTTTCCACAGCTCTGCTCCTTTCTGCTCTCCTCATTTGAACGTCTTTCAACAGCATCCTTCAATGTGCTGGCCCACGCGGCTCAGCTGTTTCTGGTGGGGCTTTTGGAGTCTTTCTTCATTAAGATACATGAGTACTTTTAGGATCTGAGAGTCTTGAAATAGTTTTGATTACAATCTTCGTTTTTCACCTGTGACTTAATTTCCCTTTATTATCTTTGTCTTTATACAGTTTTAGTCTTAAAGATAAATGCTACTCTGGTGATTATTTTTTTTTAGTAAAATAGTAAGTCTTTATTTACCTTGAAATGTGTTTTCTACTATTTTATTTGCCTCTATGCCTTCTTTAATCCATTGTCACAGTCCCCATTATCATGAGTTACTGTCATTCCTACATATTTTATACCTTGTAACTCCAGCACCCCATTCATGACCTTGCCTTTTCTCAATGTACTGAGATACCAAATTTGTTATAATTTTAAACCTCCTATTCTGCTTCAGCCATTTTAGAAATTTTAAAATTATTTTCAAGTGTACATAGAAATATTTTTCACTTTGTCTAGGTCTCTCTACCTGCTTCATATGCCCAAATTAGGACTTCTGTTGCATAAGGGAAAGCAACAATGTCTAAAATGTGGTGGCAACTGAGAAGGGATTTTTTGTTGGAACTACAATTATAAGCTCACATCTACAGAGGAACTTAATAATTTTTTTGCAGATCTAATTGAAAAAATCTAGAACTTTTTTTAGAACTGAAGTATATCCTGTCAATTGCAGAGAACACTCAATTGCTAAGAAATGCTTCCACTTTTCCGTGGTTTAGACGAAGGTAAACACGGCATTGTGTGGCTGTTGCAGTATCCTGTAACATAGCAAATAAAATAATGAACTGAGGCTCTCAAGATTACAATTCCTTGTAAAGTTTGTTCAATCCATTTTAACTTTCAGTTTACCAATCTTCCCTGGTCATATGAAAAAAGGTTTCACTCACATGTACTAAAAGCATTAAAGTCCTCTCAACTGGAAAGCCTTGGTAGATACAAAACAGTCCTTTCATGGTATGAGTAGTATCAAGGCAAGTGTGCAGTTTACTCCTTTGACAATTATACTTTGGCAGCTACAGCATTCTATCATCATTCCTTATATTTTAGATGTTTTCTAGTCTATTTTTTTTCCTTCAGATAATTCTTATTATCATATTTGCCTTCTTGTCATCCAGGAATCACTATGCACGAGCAGTATTTCTTATTAATCAAAACCTGCCAGATTCAATAGAATTCACATTCTAACCACTTAAACCATTGAGAATTCCTAATTTTGCTTTACAGACGCCCTCCTAGTTTTATTAGCATTTATCCAGCTGCCATCATGATCTACTTCTGGAACGAAACCAATTCCTTGTGAAATTATCATCAATCAAAGTGGTGATCTGATAAGTCTACTTTTTATTGAAACAAAAAATCCTGCTAATAACAGAATTAATTAACGAAAAGTTAGATTAACACCACTGGATTCCATAATTCTGGTGGCTGTTTGATGCCTGCTTTAAGATTCACTGAGGTTAAACAGAAAATAGGGTGAAATGTACTCAGCTACTACGGTTATTAAGAAATGGCATAGCAAAAGTCATGCTCTCTGTGCGGAAAGAGGCAATAGGGTTACGAGTCACCATCCGGGAGTAAAATAATTTCCCATAAGCAGAGTGAATCCTTAGGAGACCAATTAAACTAACTTTATGGCAGTTATGCACTACTGCATGGGCGAAAAGGGGCTGGTCACAGCAGGGTAAGAGCCAAGCTCATAAATAAAGAGCAGCCAATGTGTGGGGTAGTGTGAAAGAAGCACAACGGAAATTATATTGTCAAAAACAGCTGTTAAAGAATAAAGTGTTGTTACAGACATACTAACTAATGTTTGATCACTTATGTAAAATTCCAGCTTTTATGGATTCTTTCTTCCAATAAATGGTTATTCCCGTTAATTTAGAAAATTATAAAAGATTTTTTTTAAATAATTACTTATGAGAATCTTATAGCAAGGAATTTATCTTCCACGAAAAAGTGGAATTGGTTGCCCTCAAAGTGTAATGTGGATTTAAAAAAAAATCTTTCATGTGCCAGAATCACAGATATATTTAATTATAGCTAATCCACTTATCTCAAACAGAAAAATGGATTTTCAAGTTATTTATATGCCGCTAGAAAAAAAATACTAATAATTATTAATAAAGGTATTATTTTTATGCACAGAATAAGACTGAGGACTTTATGTACTGTGTACAATGTAATAATATAAATCATTGTTTAAGCACTGCACAGAAATGTTGCTTCCTCCCAACTAAAGATAAAATAAATTATTTTACGGGCAAAAAATCGTTATTAATAATGAAAAGTGGGCTCTGTTCTTGAAATAAACTATTATCCAGACTTAGAATTACATGAGAAAAATATACTTAAACATAGATCCACTGTAATATTAGTCTCAAAATTAATTATAAATTCTTATCATGCAATCTCAGGGGGAAAAATGTCTACTGCAGCACTGACCACCAAAAAAGATGGAGCCATATCCTCTTGGTGAATGTTTTCTTGGAAACCTGCTTGTCCTGTCTGAAGTAATTAAAAGCTCCAGAGCTGGGAGGAAAAAAGCTCAATTCTTCAGTTAAAAAAAAAAAAAATTAAAGAGAGGGGGAATAGCAAGACTTCAACTTCCCCGCCCCTCCTCCCCCC
>NW_010173925.1:170914-171202 GCF_000695765.1 Mesitornis unicolor
AGCATTGTTCCATGTCCCATAAATTCAACCTTTTTTAGTCACTGTTAGGTAGCATCATGTTTCCTAATGGGAGAGCATAACTCGTATCTGAGAACTAACCCCGCTCTGCCTTCTCACCCGCTGGTTTTAGCCTGTTTCAACACCACCTTCTTCACTGTCCCCAACCTGCAGACAACCAGCTGCCTGCCTGGCCCTTTCCTGAGCCGTGCTCCGGGCGCTGTCAGCAGAACCGTGGCCATGGCAGTCAATCCCTGTCCATTCTCATCGTCCCTGCCCTGACGCCTCTCC
>NW_010173926.1:0-16321 GCF_000695765.1 Mesitornis unicolor
CGGGGTCTTCTCCAGGGTATAGGCTGCCCCGAGGAGAGACGTCGGCATCCCGGTGTGGTGGAACGTGTCCCGGGGACTACGAATCGGGCCGTCACCTTTCTCCCGGAAAGCCGAGTGGTTTCTTTCGTCCCGGGTGCGCTGTGAGGCACATACCCCTTCTGCGACATCCCTAATCTCTTGTAATCCGCAGATCCTTTCCCCAGTGTTTGTGTTGTGCTGTTCAAGGTCCCGTTCGTTTGAGGCTTGTAAAGGACAGTCGGCCCATGCGGTGACTGAGTGTGTGGATTTGGTAGTAAAACTTAATGATTGTCCGCCTGTGGCTTCGAAAAAGGAAGGAGGAAAGGAATGGAGATGGTATGAACAAAATACAAATGTAATCTTGAAAAAGTGGTTATGCGAGATGGACTCTTGCTTTTCACGTAGATGGTGCTTTAAACCTGTTTGTTTTGTGTCATTGGAGTTCACTTTCGCCCTTTCTGAGCAGTGCTCTTTAGGGTAGAATGAAGATTAGTTTCATTTCTTTTTATTCTTGGGCTGTACTTGAATATTTTTCGGTATGAGTGTGTGACATCTGTACTCTGAAATCTTTATCAGAAAGGCTTTGCAAAACCAAACTGGGGCTCCTTGGTAACTGTCACACCGTGGCTGAAGTTCTGTTTAAACTTACTGGCTGATGGGAGTGGTTGCTGAAACATAGGTGAATTGCTGACACTCATATCAGAAGTTACCCACCAGTGTTAACATTTGTGCAGTCATGTCAAAATACAGATTTTTCTCTTTGGTACTCAGTGTTGATTTTTAGCCATCAATGTGATAGTTCCATTAAAAAAAATTCGAGTCCCTTTTCTGTTATAAGGTTCCTTAGTCAACTTTACCAAATGTTACAGGATGGGGAGCAACGTTAGAGGGAGAGAAATCGCCATGTGACACATAACATGCAATGTCTTTTTTTTGTTGTTTACAAGCAGTGTAAAATCGCGCCACTAGAAAGGAAGGTGACTTGTTGATGATTTTGTCCTAAAGTCTTTACTATTTATTAATATGAAATTGTCCTGAGTAGGTTTAGGGAACTTTGTCTTTAACCGTTTTGGTCTGGTTTTTTCCCCATTCCTATGGAAAACTGGCCTTTTCTGCTTGAAGCTGTACTGCTCAGGATTCTTTATTGCTATAGACGGGCTGTGAAGTGGACATCAATAGAAGGAATATTTCTTCTTAATATGCTGGGACATTTGCTTCATGTTCTAATTTTGTGGCTGAAAGCTGAGTTTACATTAGCGAACAGATGTCTAAAGTGTTATTTCTTTAATGAGTCGTTTGATGCTTGTACCTCTTTGAATGTGTTTTCCTGCTACTGTAGGGACTATATTTTCTTCCTGTAATGCTTATTATCAGAAGGAGGGTCAAAAATCCAAGAAAGACTTGATGGTTGGCTAAGGAAGGGCAAGGTACAACGAGTGACTAAAAGTGATCAACAACAAGGTCTCCACAGGAGAGAAGGTGGATATTTCTTGTTCTTTAGGTTTGAAAAGCTTTATTGGCAATGAATTGTGAAGATAGAGCTTGTTCTTATGTGTTCAGTGAGCTTCATTGTTAACACAGAAAGCGCTGTAAGTCCAAACCGGTCAGTATGTCTTAGGAAAAGCCAATTCTGAGCTTTTTTGTTTCTTGCGAGTAATGACAATTGCATAATGCATATTTGTGAAGAGGAAGTTAGAGTACAGCAATTCTGGATGAAAAATGGTCAGTGTTACCATGTATGTGAAAAAACTTGTTTAGCATTATAACATGTTTCTTAATCTTATTCAGCCATTCTTCCTTCTGGCATCTTCTCTAAACTTTAAACTACTCTTGTAACTTTTCCTAATCGATACTACTTGTGCAAAGTTCACAGAAATTAGTCAGATGACTTCACCTGTTGTAACGTGTATGTGAAGGTAGCTAAGGAAGAGAGAAATCTTTCACTGTCATTTTGTCAGTGTCATATTTTCCATGAGTTTTTGCCTCCACAGGTTTGCTCTCCAGAAGCAATGCCCATACCTGAGTGTTTCTGGTATCTTTTCTTAAACTTTATTACAGAAGTGGAGATGCACATCAGTCATAGAATCATAGAATGGTTTGGGTTGGAAGAGACCTTAAAGATCATTTGGTCGAACCCCCTGCCATGGGCAGGGACACCTCCCACTAGACCAGGTTGCCCAAAGCCCTGTCCAACCTGGCCTTGAACACCTCCAGGGAGGGGACATCCACATCCTGCAACCTGTGCCAGTGTCTCACTACCCTCACAGTAAAGAATTTCCTTCTAATATCTAGTCTAAATCTACCCTCTTCCAGCTTAAAACCATTCCTACTTGTTTTATCACTACCTGCCCTTGTAAAAAGTCTCTCCCCAGCTTTCCTATAGGACCCCTTCTGGAACTGGAAGGCTGCAATAGGGTTCCCCCAGAGCCTTCTCGTCTCCAGGCTGAACAGCCCCAACTCTCTCAGCCGGTCCTCATAGAGGAGGTGCTCCAGCCCTCTGATCATCTTCATGGCCCTCCTCTGGACCCACTCCAACAGCTCATTGTCCTTCTTATACTGGGGGGCCCAGAGCAGGACGCTGTACTCCAGGTGGGGTCTCACGAGAGCAGAGTAGAGGGGCAGAATCACCTCCCTCGCTCTACTGGCCACACTTCTTGTGATGCAGCCCAGGTTGCGCTTGGCCTTCTGGGCTGCAAGCACACATGGCTGGCTCATGGTGAGTTTTTCATTGACCGACACTTCTAAGTCCTTCTCCTCGGGACTGCTCTTGAGCCATTCTCCGCCCGGCCTGTGTTTGTACTTGGGATTGCCCCTACCCAGGTGCAGGACCTTGCACCAGGCCTTGTTGAACTCCATGAGGTTGGCATGGGCCCACCTCTCCAGCCTGTCCAGGTCCCTCTGGATGGCATCCCTTCCTTCCAGCGTGTCAACTGCACCACACAGCTTGGTGTCATCTGCAAACTTGCTGAGGGTGCACTTGATCCCACTGTCCATGTCACTGACAAAGATGTTGAACAGTACTGGTCCTGATACCGCTCCTTTGGGGCCACCACTTGTCACTGGTCTCCATTTGGACATTGAGCCGTTGGCCACAACTCCCACCAGAAGACTTCAGTCACATTTTTTATACTCTTTGTTGACATAAGTAAAAATCTGGTGGTTGTGGCTGGGATTAGAAATAGTGGTAGGTTTAAGGTTAGGTCAAGACTAAGCTTTTGTGTGTGTGTGTGTGTGTGCAGTTTTTAACCACTTTCACTCTCTTGTAACTTGTATGTTTGATTTGACCTTGCCCGATAAGATCAATCAGCCTAACAAAAAAGGGCTTAATGTGGCCCTTCTTTAGAAGGGCACAGAAGTGGTCACGCCATAGATGTAAACCATGATTTTTATGTCCTGAAGCATGGTTGACCTCTTTGAAACAGCCAAGGAAAGACTGGGCTGCAAAAATGTGCTACAGTATCTGTTGCATCAAGAGGTTCTAGCAGCTAATCTACCTTTTCTTCTACTGAAAGTGTCTTCAGTGAAAATATTCTGGCTTCTGGAGTTTCACTGATACTCAATTGTGAAGTTACATTTTGAAAACTGTGTGTCTTACGCTTCTCATGAACTGTTAAAGCAGATCTTTCTGGCGGTAACTCAGAATGCATGGATGAAGAGGATATTACCTGTGATGTGACAAGTTGAGGATCTGCCCAGATGGAAAGACAGAGCACCACAAAAGTACAACTGAATTGTATATTATATGTATAAATAGTGCTATTTGGATTGATATGGACAAACATACGTGAGGCATCCTGCTAAAACGGCCCGAGTGCTCCCAGGTCAATGTCTGACTTCCAGGATATATGAGCTTCTCCTCCAGGATTTTGTATGGAAAAACAAAACAGGAGCTTATTGTATTTGAAGAGAACCAAGTGTGCCATCAGTGCCTGTAGCAGACCTAGTCAAGCCGTCAGTGAAACAAAGGCAAGGGCATCTGCCTTTCACAGAGTCTAGGTCTTTTCAAGAATGGCACAACTTCGCTACTTCTCCAGAAAGCTGCAGAACAGAAGCATTAAAAGCACTGTGGATAATGGTCAGGATTGGTCTCTGAGGATGCTGATTGTCCTCTCTTGTCCCATCTTTTGGAAATGGTTTTGATTGCTGTCTTCAGAAATTCAGTAGACTTATTTCCTTCAGTTTCAGCTTAATATAGATGGCCACGCTGTTGGCACTTTTATTTATTTGTTTACTTAAGGATCAGTCTCCCCAGAAGTTGAAACAAAGAAGCCTTTTATTTCTCTGGGGTCAGTAAAAAAGGTGCTAGCATCTTTCTGAAGGAAAATAATTTTACTGTATGCATTTCCTTTAGAAAGTGATCAAGAACTGATGAGATCAAGCTTTTCAGTTTCAAAAGGGAATTAACAGTGAATGCAGACCATGAAAATGATGAGTATGCAGTTTTCAATGATTTGAGAGATTTGCTGATTGAAACAAATTCATACGAATTGCTAGGGTTTCTTTTTAAAAAAACACAACCCAACAACATAAACCCAAAAAAACCCCCACAAAACAAAACACTAAAGAAACCCCACACACTCCATAAAATGCACTGTAGTCTGCTTTGTTTGGATACTAAGAGATCTGGAAACTATTACAAAAGTTAAAATATTCTTCCCCCTGCCCCTCACCGTATTACCACGCATTTTTCTCCCATCAGTTCACTGCTCATCAGCACTGGTTGTCTTATATAACTGTTCCAGTGTGAAGTTTAGCTGTGTAGCTGTTTTAACCTAAACTTCCATAGTCAACTGCCTTTATAGAGGGAAATAGAAAACGGCACAGAGTGACTGTTTTGTGCTTTGCAAGGAAATTATTTGTAGTAATGACTGCTTGTCATAGTGTTTTCTCACTGGTCCTGCTCTTTGAGCTTTGTGTATTGTAACTGCTGAGTAGTAATCACAGAATGGTAGAGGTTGGAAGGGACTCTGGAGATCAATTAGTTCAGCACCCCTGCTAAAGCAGGTTCACCTAGAACAGGTTGCACAGGATCATGTCCAGGCAGGTTTTGAATATCTCCAGAGAAGAACATTCCACAAGCTCTCTGGGCAGCCTTTTCCAGTGCTCTGTCGCCTTCGAAGTGAGTATTTTTTTCCTTGTGTTCAGCTTGAACTTCTGTGTTGCAGTTGCACAGAATCACAGAACGATAGGGGTTGGAAGGGACCTCCAAAGATCATCCAGTCCAACCGCACTGCTAGAGCAGGATCACCTAGAGAAGGTCACCCAGGCACACGTACCAACCCCTGAGGAACAATAGGTTTGTGGCCATTGCCCCTTGTCCTGTTGCTTGGCACAACTGAGTCTGACTCCATCCTCCTAACATCCACCTTTTAGATATTTATAAGCATTAATGAGTTCCCCTCTCAGTCTCCTCAAGGCTAAAAAGACGCAGCTCCCTCAGCCTTTCCTCATATGTGAGATGCTCCAGTCCTCTCATCATCTTAGCGGCTCTACACTGGACTCTCTCCAGTAGTTCCTGGTTCTTCTTGAACTGGGGAGCCCAGTATTGGATACAGCATTCCAGATGTGGCCTCACCACAGCAGAGCAGAGGGGGAGGAGAACCTCCCTCAACCTGCTGACCATGCTCTTCTTAATGCACCCCAGGATGCCATTGGTCTTGGCCACAAGGGCACAGTGCTGGCTCATGGTCATCCTGCTGTCCACCAGGACTCCCAGGTCCTTCTCCCCTGAGCTGCTCTCCAGCAGGTCACCCCCTAAACTGTACTGGTGCATGCATGGGGTTATTCCTCCCCAGTTGCAGGGTCCTACACTTGACTTTGTTGAACTTCATTAGGTTCCTCTCCCCTCAACTCTCTAATGTGTCCAGGCCCACTGAATGGCAGCACAGCCTTCTGGTGTTCAACAGCATGTTTTAATATTGTGTTTGACTTAGTTTTGGTAACATGTTACTACATGCAAAGGAATATGCTCAGTACTTTTATCAGGCAAAACAGCCTATTTTCTCCATTTTTCCCTGTCAGGTGTATATATTTCATTATTTCTGTGATTTATTTTTTTTCCCTTCATGTCATAAGACAGCAAAAAAATTCTCCCTTTCACCATATCTCTTCATGTGACCAGGTTCTAATTTACACATGTATTTTCTGAATGGAAGCAAAGTGAACGCTGTTTGATACAAATGACTTGTACTGGGGCAGAGGGGAAATGGACTCATTCAGTGACGACTGTCTTCCGCCTTCTCAGAGGCAGATACTTTTGGCCCTGCCCTTTATGGTATTCAAAATCAGTGATGAGCAAGCGTGCCACTAGCCTTACATTTAGAGCAAGTCAAGCAACTGAAATAATGAAGCAGCATTGTCCCCAGCTTCAACACCGAGCTTGTTCTTGAGTCTTCCTCTTCCTTTCCAGCTCCCTCCTTGCCCCTCTGCCAGTATGGAGCAAGCATCAGCTTGTGCTATGGTGGAGATTAGCCTGTGCTGGCTGCCACATGGGCTAGCGAAAGCTCTGCAGTATATCTGCCTTTCTGTCAGTTGGGACACTGAGTTAGAACCATCTCCTTTGTGTAGCTGCTTTTTCCATACAAAGTGTAGGAAATTATCTCAAAACTCTTTTCCTCTGTAATACTTGCGTTAAATGAGCTTACCTCTTGGTTTCAGTATTACTGTGGAGAGCAACAAGCCAACAGATACTGCCTGCTGAAGTGGGAAATACTGATACTCACATGAGGGAGGGTAGGGAAGGCTGAAAAGAACATAGTAAGAGGTCATCAAGTAAGGTCACTTACTGAGTATACTCTCACAACGGTTCAGTCAGAAGTGGTTTGCAAGGGACATGCTTGAGTTCTTGCCCCATCATGCTTTAAAAAGAAAAGAAAAAAAGCATGAAAGATTGATCTTCTCCTGCTCTGTAGCAATCCCTCATTCAAAGGTTGTTGTAGGTAACTTGTGAAGAGTGGCTTAATGAGTCTAGCTCAGGAGGTGTCTTGCAGGATGCTGCTACTTTGCCTGCAGTTCTTCCTGGAGGAAGGACCTGTTTGTAGGAGTGGTCAGAATCCAAGTTCCTCGAGCACAATCCAGTAAGCAATGGTCACAGACAGGAAGAAGAGAAAGGAGCCCTCCTCCTTGGCAGAAGCCCTGCCCGGCTGTTCCAAGCTGTGCAGGTAGAGCAGTCTTCTTGCCGTGTCCTCCCTTCCCATTGCTGCCACCTTCGCAGGAGGAACTCTCCTGCTTTACTGTTTGCACTGAACAGGAGGTGGTTGGGGGTAGGTCTGTGATTGCCATGTGGTGACGCTGGTTACCTATGTGGGGAGGAAGAGGTTAACCTTCAGGGGAACTTGGGAAAGAAGCAAAGTCCAGATTTCCTGGCCCCATAGCTGCTCAGGTTAGAGTGTTCTGCACAATTAAGTCAAAGGTGATGTGGGAAACCATAATCTTCAGCAATGACTCTTTTGCAGTCATGTTTATCATGTGTAATCATGTTTAAAAACATTGCAGGCTGATCAAAAATTCTGTCACGCTGTTGTAAGCTGTTGCAAATGACATTATGTGTTACTTTCAAGAGCAAATTACCATGAAATATTTTAAGATAAGTTCATTTATTTCTTTTCATATGTTTAGTATCTAATTTCACAGTAAGCATTAGCATTCTTAGTATTGACATTTATCATGTTTACTATCTATAGAAGGTTAAATGGAGTATGTATGATTATGTATTATGCTAGATTTCTTCTCTAAATAAATAGATTACTCTGATGTGATACATGTATTTCCCCTTTATTACACACATATATATATGAGAGAGAGAGAGATCTGAAAGGCTGTGTGGATGGTTCTTACAGAGCTGCAGTTATTTTAGTGCCCTTGCTGTACAACAGTTGTGCGAGTTGTTGATACAGTTCTTTGACATATTTTTGATGATGCGAAGAACTAACCTTAGCATTGGTTGGGGTGCTCTAATCGATGTATAGGCAAAACAGCTCAGGTGTTTATCCGCTTGAGTTAAGCTGTGCATTCCTTGTTGGGATTTGCCTCAATTGGCTGATTACTGTTGCAGCTGTATGTCTGCTTTATGTTAAGATTTACTATGTATCTTTAACTCACAAGTTTGTCATAGGGTTTGGAGCAAAATTAGTTATTTGCTTCACCTTAATTTTGCATTTTTATATAAATGGCAGTCTTTTAATAAAAAACTAAATTGCTTTAAACACACATTTCTTTATAGTGTTAGTGTAGGTAGTCTTAGCTGAAGAGGGTAACAGTGACATATGGAACTTCCAGGAGTTGCAGATATCCCCATGAGGGAATCTCCTGCGCATGAAGTCATCTCCTTGGCTCTCCATAGCTCAAGGGCTCTGTGGCTTATCTGCCTGCTTGGTACGGTGGTGTCGTAAGACACCCTGCTTGGTTTGGGGTCTCAATGCCGTTTCTGTTTCTCATTTTATAAAGTTAGTCAACCTCTTCATATGGTTACTTAGAGGAACGGGGGATCACAGAATCATAGAGTGATTTGGGTTGGAAGGGACCTTAAAGATCACCCAGTCCAACCCCCTGCCATGGGCAGGGACACCTCCCACCAGACCAGGTTGCCCTGTCCAGCCTGGCCTTGAACACTTCCAGGAAGGGGGCATCCACAACTGCCCTGGACAACCCGTGCCAGTGTCTCACTACCCTCACAGTAAAGAAATTTACATCCTTCCAGTTTAAAGCCATTACCTCTTGTCTTATCACTACCTGCCCTTGTAAAAATGCCTTCCCCAGCTTTCTTCTAGGCCCTCTTCAGGTACTGGAAGGCTGCTATAAGGGCTTCCTGGAGCCTTCTCCAGGCTGAATAACCCCAACTCTCTCAGCTGGTCTTCATAGGAATCATAGAATATTTGGTTGGAAAAGACCTTTGAGATTGAGTCCAACCATAACTTGTCCACTACTGAACCATGTCTCTAAGCACATCATCTACCTCTCTTTTAAATACCTCTGGGGAGGTGACTTGACCACTTCCCTGGGCAGCCCATTCTAATGCCTGATAACTCTTTCAATGAAGAAATTTTTCCTAGTGTTTAACCTAAACCTCCTCTGGCATAACTTGAAGCCATTTCCTCTCACCCTATTGCTCATTACCTGGGAGAAGAGACCAACCCTCACCTCGCTACAGCCTCCTTTCAGGTAGTTGTGGAGGGAGATAAAGTCTCCCCTCAGCCTCCCCTTTTCCAGGCCAAACAACTCCAGTACCCTCAGCCTCTCCTCATATGGCTTGTGCTCCAGACCCCTCAGCAGCTTCATTGTCCTTCTCTGGACACACTCCAGCACTTCAATGTCCTTCTTGTAGTGAGGAACCCAGAACTGAATACAGTACTTGAGGTGCAGCCTCACCAGTGCCAAGTGCAGGGGAAGAATCACCTCCCTAGTCCTGCTGGCCACACTATTTCTGATACAAGCCGGGATGCTGTTTGCCTTCTTGGCCACCTGTGCGTGTTGTTGGCTCATTCAGTTAGGAGAGGTGCTCCAGCCCTCTGATCATCTTCATGGCCCTCCTCTGGACTGACTCCAACAGCTCCATGTCCTCCTTTTGTTGGAGACTCCAAAGCTGGATGCAGTACTTCAGGTGGGGTCTCACCAGAGCAGAGTGGAGGGGCAGAATCACCTCCCTAGCCCTGTTGGCCACACTTCTTGTGATGGAGCCCAGGATACGGTTGGCTTTCTGTATGTGAAGCAACATTTCTTGGGTAACTTTGCTAGGAAACATCTCTGCTGTCTCTGATGCTTTGTTTCAGGTCTTTCCCTTTGGCATAAATCCTTTAGTGACATCTTTGCTTGTGATGCTTTTCCGTTTTGAACGTCTTTCTTGGATGAACACGCTGCTTTTGGGCTTTATAGTTTTCTGGAATTTATGTACGTAATGACTTTAAATCATTGATAATTTTTTTTTAAAGAGCCAAAAGCCCCTATAGTGGTCCTGTTCTGAATTCTATCAAATGCTTCGAGAAGCAGCCTTTGTGGATGGTGAAGTAGGTCAGAGAGGTTCTCCTCCCCCTCTACTCTGCCCTGGTGAGACCACATCTGGAATATTGTGTCCAGTTCTGGGCCCCTCAGTTCAAGAAGGACAGGGAACTGCTGGAGAGAGTCCAGCGTAGGGCTACAAAGATGATTAAGGGAGTGGAGCATCTCCCTCATGAGGAACGGCTGAGGGAGCTGGGTCTCTTTAGTTTGCAGAAGAGGAGACTGAGGGGAGACCTCCTTCATGTTTATAAATATTTAAAGGGTGAGTGCCACGAGGATGGAGCCAGGCTCTTCTCGGTGACAAACAATGATAGGACAAGGGGGAACGGACACAAGCTGGAACACAGGAGGTTCCACTTAAATTTGAGAAGAAACTTCTTCTCAGTGAGGGTGACAGAGCACTGGCCCAGGCTGCCCAGAGAGGTTGTGGAGTCTCCTTCTCTGCAGACATTCAAAACCCGCCTGGACGCCTTCCTGTGTAACCTCATCGAGGTGTTCCTGCTCCGGCAGGGGGATTGGACTGGATGAGCTTTTGAGGTCCCTTCCAATCCCTAACGTTCTGGGATTCTGTGATTCTGTGAAGTGTACGTTACTTGTAGCAAGGAAGCATGATCAAGTAGACTAACATAGAGATGAAAGCTGACCTTGTTTAGTGTTAGAAGTGTTATGTTAAGGAATCTCTCATCTATGTCATGAAATCTGTTTTCTGTTGATCTGATGTTCAGTGACGTGGAAGTTTGGTAATCATCTGGTATGGAATGGCAAGTTTTGGTATTTTTTTGTAAGAAGATGACCACAAGTCTAATCAGGATGAAGCAGTGAATAAGTTGATTAGAAAACATACTTTCTGAAAATACTGTTTTCTAACTATCTCTTGTAGAGCATTTTCTTGAAAAACCTGCTGTGCAGGAGTAAATAACCATTACTGTGTTACTTTCTGTGGTATCTCAGGAGCTTTCTTGTCTGTGAAAACAATAGAGAAGTTGGCCAGTTTGGTTTTATGTCTGCTAAAAGCCATTTTCCTCCCCTTTTTGCAGGTGAGATTAGTTTGGGGATGTGAATACAATGAGTGTAAACCAGCAAGCTCACGCAGGGCCTCCTTATGGGCAACCTCAGCCTGGATATCAGGGATACCAGCAGCCTGCCTACGGAGGACAGCCATTGCCAGGGGTTCCTCAGTCGCAGTATGGAGCTTATAATGGTCCAATGCCGGGATATCAACAGCCAGTCCCTCCACAAGGTACTTAACGATTGATAACCTGTGAATTGTTGCATGCAGCCGTGTTTTTTCTGTATACTTTCTATTGTTAGTCTTCATTTTGTGATAGCAACTATCTTTTCTTCTGTATGTAGCTTCCACGATGTTAAAAATCGTGTTCTTCCTGTACATTCTGAGGTTATTGTTCTGTCATTTGTCTGTTTAGTAGGGCTTACTCTTCTTTCAATAGCTCAAAAAATTAACATGTTGAAGAGCACAGCCTGCTTTTTTTCTATATGTCCCTGCCCCCGCAGCACTGAAGCACCTGACTGGGACAGCCTGCTGAGGTTCTGTTAAGGGGCAGCAGTTAGGGACTGTAACAGATTTATAACTGAGACTGCCCTGCATTATTATGTAGCAAGTTCTGCACTCCTTCTTGAAAGATTAAGACGTACAACTCTAGGCAGAAAGTGTATTTGGAGATGTTTTCTCTAATACTTTTAAAATCAACATAAAGTTTGTGGATATGTAGGCAAGCTGATGTGTTCCAGAATCAGTGGTTCTGCAGGATCATATCACTTGTTGGTTTTGTTTGTTTTAAAAAAATAGTTCAACTTTTTTTCCTGTTTTCAAAAGAAAAGCTCATCTAAAATTATGACAAAAACCTTCAAGAGTCTTTTTGTTTCTGAGTACCTGAGTTGCTTTAGGAGGTTAATAGTGACTTTAACGTCTGAAATGTAGAAGAGAAAATACCATTGCTTGAGGTAGAAGTATTTCTGCCTTTCAGAATTATGTGGATGAATTCAGTTCTGCTGAGATAAGCACAACACAGACTTTCACTCTGAAATGTTTGTTTAGATTTCAGATTGCTATTCTAAGGAAATGAGGAACGTGCTAATCATGCTAATGCTCTCTGTATCGTTCTCCCCTCCAAATACATTTTGATTTTTTTGCAACTTCTTGAATTTTAAAGCAAACTCAGTGAGAAGGATAGAACAATCAAAGTGCCTGTAATTGTCTCAAAACTAACAGAAGTGGCAGGCTGAATTTTGGGAGCTGGATGATTAACCTGTTGGGGTTTTTTGTCTGGAGTTAGCAGGTTAGTGGAGTAGAAGAAGAGCGTGGTGTGCTAAAGAATGGGTTATTCAGTTGCTAAATCTTCCTTTTCTCTCCTTAATCCTCTTCCTCCCCTCCTCTCAATAAATCTCTTCCAACAGCACTTTCAATCTGTGAGTTTTGAAGTAATTTCACAGAGGGTTTACGTTCCTATAAAAGTAATTAAAATTAACACAGGGTAGCAGAAGGAAATCCTGTTTCTGGGAAGACAGAGGCAGAGCTCAGCCACTGAGTGCTCTGTTTGGCTGCTCAGTGTAGCCATTGACTAAGAAGTGTTTCCTGTCCTATGGATGAAGTGAGGAGAAATTGGACTTGCTTCAGGGAGGGAGAGAAGGAGATTCAAGAAGGACAAAGATTACCACGGATCTCTTGAAAGAGTTTCATCAGCACAGCTATTTATAGAAGGCAGGTTTTGGCTGTTAGCAGTGTGAAGAATGTTTAGGATGTTTGTGAAGAGAAACTGATGAACATCTTCCATCAGATACTTTAAGAATTATTTACAAGTCTGAAAAGCATTTCTTTTTAAGAAAATTAACTCTTTTCCTTCTGAATTATTTGTGGTTTGCCTTTTTTAATTTCAGAACAGAGGTGTGGTTCATGACAGCTCAGTAAGGACATAGCTGGAAAGCTTGATAACTTCCATATAAACTTGTACAGATTAAAAACAGATTTTGCTTGTTGTGCCAGTAATGATTGAAAAGTAGTGTGAGCCTGAGGGCAACAGAGTAGTCTCATTTGGACTACAGAATTCCGTTAGCACTACTCTTAAGTAGTATCTCATGTACTTTATTGATATATCAGGCAAAGCTCACCTATGGTTTGTGGAGATTTCCCTTCAATCTTTTCTTCTGAGAGCATTCTTCCTAGACTTAGCAGACTGCATTAAGGAAATCTCAGTTGTCAAGTTGTGCGTTTTAGACCTGTTACTGCAAATTCAGGAACCTTACCTTTAGAAGAAAGGAATGTAAAATTCACAGCACCAGCACAACTGCTAGAAGTTGACCTGTTGGTAGCTGCCAAATATGACATCCAGATGGACAAGAGTGGCAAACAAACATTGCATTATCAAAGAGAGTAGACAGGTGATAGTGAAGACAGTGACAATTATCCTTTCTAGCCCCATCTCCAACATGTGATGTTTATTGCGGGTCTTTGTAGCAAGACCTGTTGTAGCTGGATAATGTAGAGGAGAGAAAATTAATTTCAGAGGCACTGGAGTGACAGGAATTTAGTGAACACTGAGGGGTAAAAGGAAAACTGCCAATGTTATTCTGTGGTCTTAAAGTAGCTGTCATAAGGATTTATTTTAAAAATAACAATAAAATTGCTTGGAGGACTGAGTGGAGAAGTGTTGAGAGCAGGTGACATCCTCAGTCAGGGAGTCTTTTGCACCTGATTTATGTGTCAAACTATCTCTAACTAACGGAAGGATGAGAATGCTGTGCCAGTGATGCTAGTCCTGCTTGGACTGGCAGTGGAGTACTGTGCTGCTAGCTGAAAACAGCGACTTCTTGCTGTGAGAATGTGGAAAGAGCCAGGACAGTTTTGCACCAATCTTTCAGTCAGTCTGTTTCCTTCTGATGAGCTGATGCAGTTGAAAGTGTAAACACAATTATCTGAGTACCAGTAACAATTAGGCTGCCACTGCATTGTTTTACATAGACTCTGTTGACGATGCTATTAACACTTGTATTAACAAGTTAATATATAGTTAATATATGATCTGTATTGTTAATATGTGTTGTGTGTGGTAGAACAGTGAGAGGGAACATAGCTTAAGGAATAATGTGGTAAATGTGACATGGATTTTATGTATACGATATTTTCTGCACTGTGTACTGTCCTCAGCATTGCTAACAGTGTCTCTTGGTGCTTTCTCTCAGGCTTGATTTACTGCTGTATTCTGTCTTTCCAGGTTACTTTCCTTCCTTGGGGTTCCCTTCGAAGGGCTCTCCTGTATCTCTCAACTCTGACACTTCTTCTCTTGCACCTAATTTCATAGGTAAATGGTGTCCTTTCTGTGGGAGCATTTGTGCTAGGCCGCTGCTTCTGTGCCAAGTTCTCATTTAATATGGATATTTATCTCACAGGCGTGGGTACCTGGTAATTCAGGCAGAGGTGGGTGGGACACTTCCTAATCTATTTGTAGGCAGCACTCCAGAATCATAAATAAGATATGAAGAAATAATCCTAGTAGAAATCCCATATGTCTGCAGATTCATAGATAAAACCTGGCGTGTGACTAATATTTTCTGAAAACCGATTTCAAAACCCGAATTGACCCATTCAGTTTCTGTCAGGGAGAATCCTTAATGTAAAAGAATGCAGTCTCCCACTTGAGAGAGAACTAAAGCGTGAGGTTTGAATTAATAGCATTGCCATGAAGAGCTGAAAATTCTCCCCAGGTACCAGGAGGTTGTTATTGGAAGTTGCGAGATATTTGTAATTTGTGCTTTCATTTAAGGGGAAAAAAGTTTGTAGCTTCCTTGTCTATAGCATAGAAACCAAATATATAACAGGAATAATGAGGAAATAGTTTTGCAAAGCTAGCAATCAAGATGTAATGGAAACACTGCAATAAATCATATTGTATTTTTCCATCTTTCCAAGTACTGGTATCTTGGAAGAGCTGTTTCCAGCGGTGTCTGTTTAGAAGCATAGTGAGTCAGAACTGGGCCAAGACTCTGTAGTCTTGGGCTTTCAGTAAAATCTCAGGTATTTCCAGTTTTGCTGTGATCTACCTCTGTTTTGCTGTCTGGGATGAGTAAGAACAGTATCTCAAAGCTGTTGAAGGGGAACTTCAGGATTCCTCAAGAGTAATGAATCTTAAAATACCAAACCACTAGATACTCATATCTGATCAAGTGGGCTTTTTTCAGTAGCTGTCTGAGCAGTCTGTAGTAATGGTTACACAGCTGTGTTTGTGACAAGAACTAGAAAAAGAAGACTTCGGAAGCTTTCTCTGAAGTAAGCACGTATTTGTCAAACCGTGTGCCTGTTTAGAGTTGAGGAGGGGAAAAGGTAACTCAATGTTAAAAAAAAGTGTACAATCCCTCCAGGGCTTGGATTGAATGTGCTTTCTAAGACAGAAGAGAACAATGCCAAGAGTTTACGTGAACTGTCAAAAGAAAGAGATTCCAAAATAGATCAAAGTAGATCAAATTAACTGGAAAGGTGTCACAAAAGACATTCAGAAATAGAAATGCCACACAACATACAAATAGTTAAAGATTGGGAAATGCTTAGCCAGAGGAACCGAGAGACAAAGGTGCGGTAACAGTTCAGAAAATACACAGATTTAAGGAGATAAAGGTATATAAAAATAATAAATATCTCTGGAAATAATTAAGTGGTAGGTCTCAAAATGAAGAACAGGAGAAGGTTTAGTAATAAAGAAAAAAGCCCCAAGAAATTACTGGTTATTCATACAAGGTCTAGTTAAATTCTTCATTGAATTTATATCCACAAGCTTACTAAGAGTTACATGTAGCAGATTTTTTAAAAAAAAGAGTTGAAATATCTTGCTTTGATACATAAATTGTATTGTAGAATTGAGAAATGGCTTCTCTTATTTCCTATTTCATAACAGTTCCTCACATGAAGGTTTCAGGGTTCCTTTTAAATTTGTCATGTCAGTCACCATCAGAGAGACACAGCAGTGCATGTGCTGCCCTAGAAAAAATGGGGCAGTACACTCTGTTTAGTAATCTGTATTGAACAATACCCCATACGTGAAATATGTTCCTTTTTGGTTAGCAGGCACAGTCATATGGTTGTTCTAGTTGTCAGCATTTTAAACGTAATATTATTAAAAGAGAAGTTTATATCCTCTTGTCTGGAAGTAGACGCTGCAGTTGGTCTGCATTCTGCAGGCTGTGGAAAGGGTGAAGACTTTGTTTCTGAGGCAAATATGTTTGGGCTGTGACTGAACCAGCTCAGGCTGAAAGATGAGAAAGTATTCATGTTAGCCTCCAGCCTTCAGAGGTTGGGAAAGAG